>NC_141874.1:456771923-457074953 GCF_056163025.1 Triticum urartu | reverse complement strand
TGGATTCGAGGAGGATCCGGATATATTCGTGGAGCTCAAGGAGGGGGTCTTCTATCAGGAGAGCTACGACGACACTGAAGTGGCCATTGAAGCCGATTACCCCGGCCTTCTTCCATCTTCCCATGTAAGTGCCCAGGGAGCATCTCCTCAAAAAGAGCTTTCCCATTGTGCCTCACCCATTGCACTGTCTCGTGCTTCAAAGGGGCGGCGCTCATCTCGCCACGCTGCATCGGGATCGTCCCTTAAGAAGGGGCGCCGACAAAAGGCGAGTCTTCGAAAAGAAAGGCAAACGATGATACTTCCAAGCCCACACCTTCATAAAAAAGGGACGGTTTTCAATATGCCCTGTGGCAAGCATACCGGACTGTGATGTTTTCTGCTGCGCTGTATTTCAGGAAGAGCATTCATCGAACTATATCTGGAGACCCTGCCGGACATATGTGCGCCAATCCGACCCCGGACCTTGCCTTTAGGGCTAGAGTCGATACGAGTGCAATGCCGGATTGTTCTCTCTCTAGCGATTCAGATAATGTGTCCGTCACCAACTCTGAAGTGGAGAGTGCCATGAACCATCGGCGCCAGAGGACAGCTATGAGGGATCCCAATTTTACTGAAGAGGCATTCAATGCCTTCAGCTCGGCGGATGCCTATATCGAAGCTGCTCGGGATGGGCTTGCTGGAGCCACTTACCAGCTTTCAAAGGATATGCGGGTAAGATCATTTTTGTGAGGATTTAATAGTCCTATACTAGTAGCCCCCGAGACTTGAAAATAATTGAAGGAACTGATTTTAAGGATCGATGTATAATCAGATACTCACGGAAAAGAACGACATGCTATCTCGTGAGCTGGAACAGTGTCGGACCTAGCTAACTGTTGTTACCGCCGAACTGGAGAAGTCCAAGGAGGCACCGACTGGTAATGTCTCCTGCTGTCCAGAAAATATAATCATGTGCCAGTCATGCTTATGCAGATAAACACTGTTTGCATTTGACAATGGTTGGATCGTCGGATCAACTGGAAGAGAAACTAAAGGCCGCGCATGCGGACAAAGAACATGCCGAAAGGCAAGAGGCCGCTGGTCAACACATACTGACGCGGACCAGGGACGAAAAGAACAAGCTGTAGGATGCCAACACCCAGCTCGATGAAGAGCTGAAAGACGTGCGAGCCCAACTGGCGCCGTTTTGGGCTGTGGAAGATATCAGCATGCCGAGAAGGTGCTCGGGAGGCATGTGCCATGGTAAAAACACGGTACACCGGACTTGATCCAAATCATATGGCGCGGGTCGGACCTCGAGGATCCGATGGACAAGAAATCCCGGTCAGCCTGGTGTACGATCAAGTGAAGGAGGCCGCCAAGTTTTCCCAACAAGATTGTAGACTAGACAACCTGTTAGAGGGTCTAGAGGAAGAAGAAGTTTTTGAGTCCAAGTAGTAATGTACTTTTATCGACAGACTTTTTGCTTCGACCTCCGAAAACCCTAGGATTCGGAATGTTTCCAAATACTATACTGTAGGTAAAAACCAAGGTATGTTCGAAAACCAGGCAGACCGGTCATAGTTTCTTGAACAGGCATGTTGTATTCAGGGAGTTATGTTATATTACATTTGATTGTAAGAAACATCTTCCAGAGAGAATAGTTCCGTTAGGGGTTCCTTTCCCTGGGCTAGTATGTGGTTTTTCGTGCATACCACAGCTGTGATGCTAAAAAATCATAGTACGCGTTATAGTCTGGGGTTTTGTATTGCCACAAGGGCAGTGCATCCTTTGCTCACCGACCAATCATTCTCTTAAGAACGCTAGCTTTCGGCTTCACCCGTCTGAGGTACATGTCTGGATAACCCAGCTGTAACAATCGCAGAGGTGCTCCCTTTATCCCCTAGCCGAACAAGCGGGAACGTAGGGCATAAGCGCAGGAGCCAGGCAACCCAGCTTGGCAAAAACTTAAGTCATAAAGGTGCATATAATGGCGAAGAGAAGACACATATATACGGTGAGCTTGATGCTAGAGAAATAGTAATAATAAGCTTCTTGTGAAAAGAAGCCCCCAGGCATTGTGGGGTATGTACATTTAAGGATGTATACCCCTTAGGTGTGCAGTTTATCCGAACACGAGCTAGAATCCGTATAAAAGCAAGAAAAAAGGAAAACGGTAAAAGGGAGAAGAGAAGGAACAAGAAAAAAGGTATATGTTCGGACTTAGGCGTGGAATCTTCGGAGCCTTGCAACGTTCCGTGGGTGTGGCTCCAAGCGATTGTCCGAGGCATTGCGAATGCGATAGGCTCCTCCAGTGAGAACTTCATCTATAATTAAGGGACCCTCCCATTTGGGCTTGAGCTTGTCCTATTTCTTGTCCGGAGGCGTAAAACGAGTTCACCGACATTGTAAGTCTTTGCCCGTACCTCTCTGCTTTGGTATCGCCGAGCCTGTTGTTGATAGAATGCAGAACGGGACTTCGCGACATCATGCTCCTCCTCCAGGCTGTCCAAGTCATCCTGCCGATCGAGCTCGGCCTCTCTTTCTTCATATGTGCGCACTCGAGGTGAGTCATGAATAATGTCACAAGGCAAGACTGCCTCCGCACCGTACACCATGAAAAAAGGTGTATATCCAGTCGTGCGATTGGGCGTGGTCTGCAGCCCCCAGAGTATGGAATCGAGTTCCTCAACCCAGTGTTTGTCTAATTCTTGCAGAGATCGCACTAGTCTGGGTTTAATGTTGCTCATTATCATGCTGTTAGCCCGTTCGACCTGACCGTTTGTCTAAGGGTGGTATACGGAGGCGTAATCGAGCTTAATGCCCAAATTGGAGCACCAAGTTTTCACCTCATCGGCTGTAAATTTAGAGCCATTGTCAGTAATGATGTTGTGCGGGACACCGTAATGGTGTACTACGCCGGATATAAAGTCTATCACTGGTATGGCTTCAGCTGTTTTAACTGGCTTGGCTTCTATCCACTTAGTGAACTTATCGACCATAACCAATAAGTATTTCTTCTTATGGCTTCCCCCTTTAAGAGGTCTGACCATATCGAGCCCCCAGACCGCAAAGGGCCAAGTAATGGGGATTGTTCAGAGGACAGTGGGCGGCATATGGCTTTGGTTAGCGAAAAGATGGCATCCAACGCAACACTGTACGAGGTCTTGTGCATCTGCCCGGGCTGTGGGCCAAAAGAAACCCGTGCGGAAGGCTTTACTTACAAGGGCCCAGGCTGCGGCATGATGGCCGCCAAGACTAGCGTGTATTTCAGCCAAGAGCCGTCGTCCCTCGTCTTTGGAGATACATCGTTGAAGGACTCCGGTAGTGCTTTTCTTGTACAATTCTCCTTCATGAACTTTGTAGGCTATCGAACGTCGAACGATGCGACAAGCCTCAGTCTGATCCTCCGGGAGCTCGATTACAGCCATGATTTCATGGGCCGATGGTATTATTTCGGTGCCTAAGCCCCCCGATGATATCGGGATTGTGTTTGGAATCTGGGGGTATGATCGGCTCTGGGTCAGTGCTCCCGTTCTCGTCCGGCCACACCACGGATGGCTTGAAGAGCCTTTCCGCAAAGGTGTTAGGTGGGACGGGGTCGCGTTTAGCACCCATGCGAGTGAGGATGTCCGCGGCTTGATTACTCTCTCAAGCCACGTGATGAAACTCGAGACCCTCGAACCGAGCTGATATTTGGAGTACGGCATCGCGGTAAGCCGCCATCTTCGGATCTTTTGTGTCGAAGTCTCCGTTTATTTAGGATATTGCGAGGTTTGAATCCTCGCACACCTCAAGGCCTTGTATGCCCATGGAGACAACCATTCAGAGACCATGCAATAGGGCCTCGTATTCGGCTGCATTGTTTGAGTCTGTATATAGTATTTGGAGTACATAATGGACTGTGTCTCCTGTGGGGGATGTCAAGATGGCACCAGCCCCAAGTCTGGCTAGCATTTTAGAGCCGTCAAAGTGCATCACCCACTTGGAATACGTGTCATACTCTTTAGGGAGTTCGGCCTCTGTCCACTTGGCGACGAAGTCAGCCAACACCTGAGATTTAATGGCTCGACGTGGTTTGTACGTTATTTTGAATGGTAGGAGCTTGATGGCCCATTTGGCAATCCGGCCAGTGGCGTCCCGGTTGTTTATAATATCATTGAGTGGTATTTCTGAAGCCACCGCGATTGAGCACTCTTGGAAGTAGTGCCGCAGCTTGCGGGATGCCATAAAGACCGCATATGCTATCTTCTGATAATGCGGGTATCGGGATTTGCATGGTGTAAGGACCGTCGATACATAGTATACTGGTTTTTGGAGTGGGAATTTATGTCCCTCCTCTTCTCATTCGACGACGAGCACCGCACTCACCACCCGGTGAGTTGCCGATATGTAGAGCAACATTGGTCGCCGACGTTTGGTGCAGCCAGGATGGGGTTGTTTGCTAGGAAAGTTTTTATTTCCTCTAGTCTGGCTGTTGCAGCGTCCGTCCACGCAAAGTGGTCGGTGCGTCAGAGCAGGCGATATAATGGCAATGCCTTTTCTCCTAATCTAGAAATAAAGCGGCTCAAGGTTGCCACGCACCCGGCTAGTTTTTGGACCTGCTTGAGGTCAGTTGGTGTTGCCAATTGTGACAGGGCTCGAATTTTGGCTAGGTTTGCTTCGATTCCTCTATTGGAGACAATAAACCCAAGCAGTTTGCCGGCGGGAACGCCGAAAACGCACTTTTCTGGATTGAGTCTTATGTCATATGTTCGGAGGTTGTCGAATGTGAGGCGTAAGTCGTCCACCAATGATTCAAAATGCTTGGTTTTGATGACTACGTCATCTACATATGCCTCCACAGTCTTGCCGATTTGCTTTTCCAAGCACGTTTGAATCATGTGTTGGTAGGTGGCGCCGGCGTTTTTGAGCCCGAAAGGTATAGTGTTGAAGTAGAAAGGCCCATACAACGTGATGAATGCCATTACGGCCTGATCGAATTCCTTCATCTTAATTTGATGGTATCCGGAGTATGCGTCGAGGAAACACAGTGAATCATGTCCCGCGGTTGCATCGATAATCTAGTTGATGCGAGGTAGTGGGAAGGGGTCCTTAGGGCAGGCCTTGTTAAGGTCTTTGAAGTCGACACACAGGCGCCAGGATTTATCCTTCTTTGGTACCATGACCAGGTTTGCTAGCCAGTCCGGATGTTTGATCTCTCTGATAAACCCGACTTCGAGTAGCTTGGGTAGCTCCTCCCCCATAGCCTGTCGTTTGGGTTCGGAAAATCGCCGGAGCGTTTGCTTGACCGACTTGTATCTCTTCAGTATATTGAGACTATGTTCGGCTAGTGCGCATGGGATTCCTGGAATATCCTAGGGGTGCCAGGCGAAGATGTCCCAGTTCTCGCGCAAGAACGCGCGTAATGCGGCATCGACCGTCGGGTCCAGCTGTGCCCCAATTGAAGCTGTTTTCTTGGGATCCCCCCAGGTAGACTTGAAATATGACTATTTCGTCAGCTGGCTTGAAAGAGGTGGATTTGGGCCTTTTATCAAGAATTACGTCGTCCCTATTGTCGGTGTCAAAACCGGCGGATCTCGGGTAGGGGGTCCTGAATTGTGCGTTTGAGGTTGATGGTAATAGGAGACAGGGAACACAATGTTTACCAAGGTTCGGGCCCTCTCGATGGAGATAAAACTCTACATCCTGCTAGATTAATATTGATGAGTATGGGGGTTACAAGAGTTGATCTACCACGAGATCGTAATGGCTAAAACCCTAGAAGTCTAGCCTATCTGATTATGATCGTCTCTATGGACTAAACCCTCCGGTTTATATAGACACCGGAGGGACCTAGGGTTGTACAAAGTCGGTTACATAGAAAGGAAATAGTACATCCGGCCGCCTAGCTTGCCATCCACGCAAAGGAGAGTCCTATCCGGACACGGGAGAAAGTCTTCTATCTTGTATCTTCATGGCCCAATAGTCCGGCCCATGTCCAACAGGCCGGACGCCCGAGGACCCCTTAGTCCAGTACTCCCTCAGTAGCCCCCGAACCAGACTTCAATGACAAGGTGTTCGGCGCGCAGATTGTCTTCGGCATTGCAAGGCGGGTTCCCCCTCCGATTGCTTCAAAGTCCCTGACTTAAAGAGCAGTATTTGGCTTTTCCATTTAATGTCTCGGCCATCGGCTTCCACGCCTTCCTGACTTCAGCTTCCACGTGGCGAGCGAATACGAGAGGCCAGGATATTTTTGCACATACCACCCTAACAATACCAGAGAGGTGCCTATTTAAAGAGAATAGATCTCAAATCCATTCCACACCCTGCGGAATAAATCCTCAGAGCTCGCTAGGAGGAACCACTCGAACATGGCTAGCGCTCCCAGCTCTTCCTCTCGTCCCCACGGCTCTGAAAAAGGTGATTGGGAGAGATGTTCCATATCTCACGGTTAGCTGACGAAGCTGCAAAAACAGGGCTTTCTTCCCCCTCCGCGGATCTAGTCCCCGTCCAAGCAGGATTGATGTCCTTCAACAGCGGGGTTCAGACGGAGAATTTCCCCAATCCGTCGAGGGAGGAACGAGTATGCTTCATTCCCTTCTTACTAAGAGGCATCAGATTTCCAATCCATCCCTTCCTCCGAGGACTTCTGGAGTATTATGGCCTCCAACTGCACAGTTTCACTCCCGCCTCCATCCTGCACATTGCGGGTTACGTCGCTCTATGTGAGCTATTCCTGGGCTGTGAGGCCCATTTTGAATTATGGAGAAAATTGTTCTGCCTCATCCCTCGTAATCAAGGGGGATCAATATTTGAAGTGGGAGGAGCCGGGGTATGGCGCATCACCGGGACCGGATACCTGTCCGGCACGCCAAAGAAGGCTTCCGAAGAGTGGCCTTCCGAATGGTTCTATGTTGACGACGTCGCTCTTCCTGACCCAGTCCAAATGGGTCTCCCTGAATTTTCAAGTGCCCCGTTGAAGAAACGCCACAGCTGGCGCCCTCGGAGCCTCGAGGAGGAGGATATCGCAGAAGTCAGCCAGTTGATGGGGAATATTAAGATGCTTGCCCAATCTGAATTATCAATAATCGAGGTAATGGCGATCTCCATAGTGTGGGGCTCCAACCACTCCAATACAAAGGGCTTCCCATGTGGCACTATAATGGGGAAGATGACGCCTCATGCTGCGGTCGGAAGGGTCCGAAACCCCCCGCCGCTTTGGCCAAAATATTGGCCAAACTTTACAAAGGGGAGAAGGAGGAGTTCACTCGTCTCCAATGTCGAGATGGATTTTCCATGTATAATCCTCCTAGCTGGGTGAGCTGCAATGCCACCATTTTACTCCTCTCCCTGAATCATTTTTAATGGATAGTAACCTATCCACTCGCAACAGGAATGGCGGAAGGCTACCGAGGGGATCCATAGCCCTGCCCCCAGCCGGAGGGTCACAACCGGGACCTTGACCCCGGATTTGAAGAAGATCCGGACATATTTGTGGAGCTCGAGAATGGAGTATTCTATCAGGCGAGCTACGATGGTACGAAAGTACCCATCATCGACGATTATCCCGGCCTCCTCCCTGCTTCGCATGTAAGTAACTTAAGAGACACTTTCTTCAAAAGAGTTTCCTTATTATGCCTCACCCACCGCACTATTTCGTGTTCCAAAGGGGAGGCGCTCGATGTCACAACGTGCACTAGAAGCATCTCCGAGGAGAGCGGCGCCCACGCCGAGCACGTCTTCGAAGAGAAAGGCAAATGATAATACAGAAGAACCTTCATCAAAGAGGTAAGGCTTTCTTTTTGAAAATACATCTCCTGATCGCCACATCAAATCGTGATGCCATTCGCCGCATTATATCAGGAAAAGTGTCCGCCGGACTATGTCCGGGGATTCTGCCGGTCGTGCCTCCACTAGTCAGGTTTTAGACCCTTCCCTAAGGACGGGGGCTGACATGGGAGCGGCGCTGAACTGTCCTTCCGCAGAGGATTTGGACGATATGTCCATCATGAACTCTGAAGTGGAGAGCGCCATGAATCATCATCGTCGGAGGGCCGCTCTCCGTGACCCCAACTTTTCAAAGGAGGCATTCGATGCTTTCAGCTTGGCCGATGCGTACATCCGAGCTTCTCAGGATGGGCTTGCCAGAGCCACGGACCAGCATCTAAAAGATATGAAGGTAAGTGTAGATTTAATAATCATACACCAGTAGCCCCCGAGACTTAAAGCAGGTGATACAACTGATTTAAGGATCATTGTATAATTAGGCACTTATGGAGAAGAATAGCATGCTGTCGCAAGAGCTGGAAAAATGTCAGACTCAACTAACTGCGGCTACCACCGAATTGGAAAAATCCAAGGAGACACCACCTGGTAATGTTTCTCCCCAGCACAAAGAAGTATAATCATATGCCAGTTATATTAACACTGTTGTGTTTCTGCTGACAGAATCAGTAGAGCAACTAAGAGAGAAACTGAAGGACGCCCAGGCTGGTGAACAAGAGGCCAAAAGGCAACATGCGACAGGCAAACGTGTGCTGAGGCAGGTCAGGGATGAAAAGAACAAGCTGCAGGATTCCCATACCCAACTGGGCGAAGAACTAAAAGATGTTCGAGCCTAGCTAGCTGACGCCGTCAAGGAGAATAGGAGGCTACAAGGCGGCATATTCAGTATGCTTTTTAAACTTGCCTCCCTATAATTCGGCGAGGGCCGGAACTGACAGATTTATGTCTGTAGGTATGCTGACTGGCCGTCCCGAGGAAGAAATGTCCGGATCTCAAGGGGACCTGCTACAAGAGTTGTCCCAAATGCACGAGCGAGTTCGGCAGGCAATGTGTAGTGTTGCCAAGGCTTTATGGCCATCCGCCTCTCCTCCAGGAGGTATGATGGAGCTCGCGGAGCTGTTCAAAGGGGCACGACGGCGTATTCGATTATGGAAGATATCAGCCTTCCAGGAAGGTGCACGAGAGGCCTGGGCCATGGTAAAAACACAGTATACCAAGCTTGATCCGAATCATATGGCCCGGGTCGGACCGCTAGGGTCAGATGGGAATGAAATTCCCGTTAATTTGGTATATGACCAAGTAGAAGTAGCTGCCAAATATTCCCAACAGGATTGTAAGCTAGACAGCCTGTTAGACGGTATAGAGGAGGAAGTTTTTGAGTCCAAGTGACTATGTACTGTCCTTGATATATTTGTTCCTAGCCGGATTGTAAAACGATTGTCATGGCCGACCTTTCCGCTTCGACCTCTGGACCTGAAGGTGCGGAGTGTTTCCGAATACTTGAGCGGTAAAATAGACCGGGGTATGCATGGAAACCAGGCGTAGGGGTCATAGTTGCTGGAACAGACAAGTTGTATCCGGCTAGCTATGTTATATTACATTTTGATTGTAAGAAACATCTTCTAGAGAGAATAGTTCTGTTAAGGGTTACTTTCCCTGGGTGTGCATGCATTAATATGCATGTCTGAACTGTGATTGAAAACATCGCAGTATAGGTAACATCTGGGGGTTCATAGTGGAAAAAAATGTAAAACATCTTTAGTCCGCCAACCGAATATTCCCTTAAGAACGCTAGCTTTCGGCTTCACCCAGTTTGAGGTACACGTCCGGATGACCCGGCAGTAACAATCGCGGAGGTGCTCCCTTTATGCCCTAGCCGAACTAACGAGAACGTAGGGCATAAGCACAGGAGCCAGGCAACCCAGCTTGGCCAAAAATTAAGTCATATCGATGCATATAATTGCGAAGAAAAGGTACATATGATGAAAAACACATATGTGATGAGCTTGATGCTCGAAAATAACAATCATAAGCTTCTGTGCAAGAAGCCCCCAGGTATAATGGACGTACACATTTGAGAATGTGTATGTCATAGGTGTATGGTTTAGCCGCACGATTTTAAGGCTTATAAAAGAGGGCGAAAAGAGAGGATAAAAAATAATGTAAACAATAGGGAGGAGGAAACAAACGAAGGGTTCAGCGCTAGGCATAGAATCTTCGGAGTCTGGCCGCATTCCAGGGGTTTGGTTCTAGGCGGTTGTGTGATGCATCACGTAGGCGGTACACTCCTCCAGTGTGAACTTCGTCAATGATGAAGGGACCCTCCCACTTGGGCTTGAGTTTGTCCTACCGATCAAGCTCGACCTCTCTCGCTTCGTACATGCGCACTCGAGGTGAGTCATGAATAATGTCGCAGGGTAACACAGCCTCGGCGCCGTACACCATGAAGAAAGGTGTATATCCGGTAGTGCGATTGGGCATGGTCCGCAGCCCCCAGAGTACGGAGTCGAGCTCCTCAACCCAGTGCTTGTCTGATTCTTTCAAAGACCGCACTAGTCTGGGTTTGATGCCGCTCATAATAAGACCATTGGCTCGTTCGACTTGACCGTTTGTTTGCGGATGATAGACGAAGGCGTAATCAAGCTTAATGCCTAGATTAGCACACCAGGCTTTCACCTCATCGGCTGTAAAATTAGAGCCGTTATCGGTGATGATGCTATGTGGGACACCGTAACGGTGCACAACACCGGATATAAAGTCTATCACTGGTCCGGCTTCGGCCGTTTTGACTGGTTTGGCCTCTATCCACTTAGTGAACTTATCTACCATGACTAGCAGATATTTTTTTTCTTATGGACGCCTCCTTTAAGGGGTCCAACCATGTCAAGCCCCCAGACTGCGAAAGGCCAAGTGATGGGGATTGTTTGTAGAGTAGTGGGTGGCATATGGCTTTGGTTGGCGAAAAGCTGGCATCCGACGCGACGTTGGACAAGGTTCTGTGCATCTGCTCGGGCCGTCGGCCAGTAGAAACCTGTATGGAAGGCCTTGCTTAAAAGGGCCTGAGCTGCGGCATGGTGACCACCGAGACCGGCATGAATTTCAGCCAAGAGCTACCGCCCCTCTTCCTCGGAGATACATCTTTGAAGTACTCCGGTAGCACTTTTCTTGTAGAGTTCTCCTTCATGGACCTTATAGGCTTTCGAACGCCGAACAATGCAGCGAGCCTCATTCTGATCCTGGGGCAGCTCTCGCCTATTGAGGTAGGCTAAGAAGGGTTCGGTCCATGGGGCAATGACTGCCATGATAAGATGGGCCGATGGTGTTATTTCGGTGGCTGAGCCTCCGATGATATCGGTATGTTCGGAATCTGGGGTTATGGTCGGATCCGAACTGACGTTGCCGCTCTCCCCTTGCCACACCACAGATGGCTTGAAAAGCCTTTCCAAAAAGATGTATGGTGGGACGGGGTCGCGCTTGGCTCCGATGCGAGCAAGTACATCCTCCGCTTGATTACTTTCTCGAGCCACATGGTGAAACTCGAGCCCCTCAAACCGAGCCGACATTTTGAGAACGACGTTACGGTAAGCTGCCATCTTCGGATCCTTGGCATCAAAATCTCCATTTATTTGAGATATCGTGAGGTTCGAGTCCCCGCGCACTTCCAGGCGTTGTATGCCCATGGAGACAGCCATTCCAAGACCATGCAATAAGGCCTCGTATTCGGCTGCATTGTTCGAGTCTGTGTATAATATTTGGAGTACGTACTGAACTGTATCTCCAGTGGGGGATGTTAAGACAACGCCCGCCCCTAAGCCTGCCAACATTTTGGAACCATTGAAGTGCATGACCCAGTTGGAATATGTGTCGTACTCTTTAGGGAGTTCGGCTTCTGTCCGTTCGGCGACGAAGTCTGCCAGTACTTGGGATTTGATGGCCCGGCGTGGCTTATATGTTATATCGAATGGAAGGATCTCAATTGCCCACTTGGCAATCCGTCCCGTGGCGTCGCGATTGTTTATTATGTCATTCAGTGGAACTTCGAAAGCCACTATGATCGAGCACTCTTGGAAATAGTGTCATAGCTTCCGGGATGCCATGAAGACTGCGTATGCTATCTTTTGATAATGAGGGTACTGGGATTTGCATGGAGTTAGGACAGTGGATACGTAGTATACCGGCTTCTGGAGCGGGAATTTGTGTTCGTCCTCCTCTCGTTCGATGACGAGTACTGCGCTCACCACCTGGTGTGTTGCAGATATATATAATAACATTGGTTCGCTGACGCTTGGTGCGACTAGGATTGGGTTGCTTGCTAAAAGAGCCTTTGTTTCTTCCAATCCGGGCGTTGCTGCATCTGTCCACTCGAAGTGATCGGTGCATCGGAGAAGTCGATAAAGTGGCAATGCTTTTTCTCCTAATCTGGAGATAAAGCGGCTTAAAGCTGCCACCCATCCAGCTAGTTTTTGGACCTGTTTAAGGTCTGTTGGTGTAGCCAATTGTGATAAAGCTCAGATTTTGGCCGAATTTGCCTCGATTCCTCTACTGGAAACAATGAAGCCTAGTAGTTTTCTAGAGGGGACATCGAAAACACATTTTTCCAGATTGAGCTTAATGTCATATGTCCGGAGATTGTCGAATGTGAGATGTAAGTCATCTATTAATGACTCGACGCGCTTAGTCTTGATGACGACGTCGTCCACATATGCTTCAACTATCTTGCCGATTTGTTTCTCCAGACATGTTTGAATCATGCGTTGGTAGGTGGCGCCGGCGTTTTTGATCCCAAAGGGCATAGTGTTGAAGCAAAAATGCCCGTATGGGGTAATAAATGCCGTTGCGGCTTGGTCGGATTCCTTCATTTTAATTTGATGGTATCCAAAATACGCGTCGAGGAAACACAGTGAGTCGTGTCCTGCAGTGGCATCAATAATTTGATCGATGCGGGGGAGGGGGAATGGATCCTTAGGGTGAGCTTTGTTGAGGTCTTTGAAATCGATGCACAAGCGCCAGGATTTATCCTTCTTTGGCACCATCACCAGGTTTGCTAGCCAGTCCGGAAGTTTTATTTCTCTGATGAATCCAGCCTCAATTAGCTTGGCTAGCTCCTCCCCCATAGCTTTTCGTTTGGGTTTGGAAAAGCGCCGCAGTGTTTGCTTAATTGGCTTGTATTCCTTCAATATATTGAGGCTGTGCTTAGCCAACCTGCGTGGGATTCCTGGCATATCAGAAGGGTGCCAGGCGAATATGTCCCAGTTCTCGCGTAGGAACGCTCCTAGTGCGACTTCCACCATTGGGTCCAGCTGTGCACCGATGGAGGCTGTTTTCTTTGGGTCCGTCGGGTGGACTTGAAATTTGACTATTTCATCTGCTGGTTTGAAGGAGGTGGATTTAGAGCGCTTGTTGAGGATTACATCGTCCCTATCCACCGTTGAGCGCAACGCGGTTAACTCTTCGGCCGCAAGGGCCTCAGAGAGTGCCTCGAGGGCCAAGGAGGCTGTTTTGTTTTCGGCGCAGAGGGCTATATCCGGATCACTAGCAAGAGTGATAATACCGTTGGGCCCGGGCATTTTGAGCTTCATATACCCGTAACGAGGTATGGCTTGAAAGCGTGTGAATGCATCTCGCCCCAACAGGGCGTGGTATCCACTGTTGAAAGGGCCACTTGGAAGGTTATCTCTTCGGACCAATAGTTCTCGGCGTGCCAAATACCATGTCAAGTGTGATTTTTCCCGTGCATCATGCCTCCCGACTAGGAATAATTCCTCGGAAGGTCATGCTACTTTGCTCGATACGACTCCTATCTATTTCCATTTTACTAAGTGTATCCTCGTAGATGAGGTTTAACCCGCTGCCACCGTCCATCAGCACTTTGATGAGTCGAAAGCCGTCCACAATTGGATTGAGGACCAAGGCGGCTGCTGCCCGAACTGACCGGGTTTTTGGTTCATCACTGGCATTGAAAGATATGGCCATGTCATTCCAAGGATTTATTGTTGTGACTTGACAGACTTCGGCGAGGTCGCGGAGTGCCATTTTGCGCCGATTGTTTGAAGCGAAAGTCTTGAAGACTGTCAATACTCTGCAGTCGTTGTGTTCCGGGGGGAGTTGTTTCGAGGTATTTTTGTTGAGGATATCCTCGCCACTCTTGGCCACTTGCCGGAGTATCCAACATTCTTATGGCTGTGGGTAGGTATGGTATTCGGTGTTGTGTGTATTTTGCATGGCCTATCGAGCCATCCCTCCAGAACGGTTCAGCGCCCCATAATGGGTTTGGATTTCTTTACTGCTGCGTCGGGCACCCCGTGAGGGTGCATCCTTTTTGTTCGGACGAAAGGTTGAGTGGGGTTCCCAACGAGCTGCCTGAGTTTTCCAGGCGCTTTCCATTGCGTAGTACTTCTGTACTATGGTTGCCAAATCAGTGAAGTGTAATACATGACGGCGGTTGATAGCGTTGAGGATTCCTTCGTCCGTACAATTACTGTGGAATATTGAGATCGCGTCTTCGCCGCGGCAATCTTTGATCTTGTTCTTGACAAGGAGGAATCTGGCCCAAAAGTGATGGACTGTTTCCTCATACTGCTGCCGTAGGTATGTGATAACCCACAAGTATAGGGGATCGCAACAGTTTTCGAGGGTAGAGTATTCAACCCAATTTATTGATTCGACATAAGGGGAGCCAAAGAATACTCTCAAGTATTAGTAGCTGAGTTGTCAATTCAACCACACCTGGAAACTTAATATCTGTAGCAAAGTGTTTAGTAGCATAGTAATATGATAGTAGTGGAAATGGTGGTAAAAGGTAACGGTAGCAAAAGTAATATTTTTGGTGTTTTGTAGTGATGATAACAATATCAACGGAAAAGTAAATAAGCGAAGAACAATATATGGAAAGCTCGTAGGCATTGGATCGGTGATGGAGAATTATGCCGGATGCGGTTCATCATGTAACAGTCATAACATAGGGTGACACAGAACTAGCTCCAATTCATCAATGTAATGTAGGCATGTATTCCGAATATAGTCATACATGCTTATGGAAAAGAACTTGCATGACATCTTTTGTCCTACCCTCCTGTGGCAGTGGGGTCCTAGCGGAAACTAAGGGATATTAATGCCTCCTTTTAATAGAGTACCGAACCAAAGCATTAACACATAGTGAATACATGAACTCCTCAAACTACGGTCATCACCGGGAGTGGTCCCGATTATTGTCACTTTGAGGTTGCCGGATCATAACACATAGTAGGTGACTACAGACTTGCAAGATAGGATCAAGAACTCTCATATATTGATGAAAACATAATAGGTTCAGATCTGAAATCATGGCACTCGGGCCCTAGTGACAAGCATTAAGCATAGCAAAGTCATAGCAACATCAATCTCAGAACATAGTGGATACTAGGGATCAAACCCTAACAAAACTAACTCGATTACATGATAAATCTCATCCAACCCATCACCGTCCAGCAAGCCTACGATGGAATTACTCACGCATGGCGGTGAGCATCATGAAATTGGTGATGGAGGATGGTTGATGATGACGATGGCGACGGATTCCCCTCTCCGGAGCCCCGAACGGACTCCAGATCAGCCCTCCCGAGAGAGTTTAGGGCTTGGCGGTGGCTCCGTATCATAAAACGCGATGAATCCTTCTCCCTGGTTTTTTCTCTCCGAAAGTGAATATATGGAGTCAGAGTTGAGGTTGGTGGAGCGTCAGGGTGCCCACGAGGCAGGGGGGCGCGCCCAGGTGGGTAGGGCGCGCCCCCACCCTGGTGGACAGGTGGAGCCCCCCCTAACGTGGATCTTCCTTCCAGTATTTTTTATATATTCCAAAATAATTCTTCATTTATTTTCAGGTCATTCCGAGAACTTTTATTTCTGCACAAAAATAACACCATGGCAATTCTGCTGAAAACAGCGTCAGTCCGGGTTAGTTCCATTCAAATCATGCAAGTTAGAGTCCAAAACAAGGGCAAAAGTGTTTGGAAAAGTAGATACGATGGAGACGTATCAACTCCCCCAAGCTTAAACCCTTACTTGTGCTCAAGCAATTCAGTTGATAAACTGAAAGTGATAAAGAAAAACTTTTACAAACTCTGTTTGCTCTTGTTGTTGTAAATATGTAGAGCCAGCATTCAAGTTTTCAGCAAAGATTATGAACTAACCATATTCACAATAATATTTAGGTCTCATGTTTACTCATATCAATGGCATAATCAACTAGCGAGCAATAATAATAAATCTCGGATGACAACACTTTCTCAAAACAATCATAATATGATATAACAGGATGGTATCTCGCTAGCCCTTTCTGAGACCGCAAAACATAAATGCAGAGCACCTTTAAAGATCAAGGACTGACTAGACATTGTAATTCATGGTAAAAGAGATCCAGTCAAGTCATACTCAATGTAAACTAACAGTAATAATGCAAATGACAGTGGTGCTCTCCAACTGGTGCTTTTTAATAAGAGGATGATGACTCAGCATAAAAGTAAATATATATATGCCCTTAGCAGAGGGAAGTAGGGATTTGTAGAGGTGCCAGAGCTCGGTTTTGAAATAGATATGAATAATATTTTGAGCGGTATACTTTCATTGTCAACATAACAACCGAGAGATGGCGATATCTTCCATGCTACACACATTATAGGCTGTTCCCAAACAGAATGGTAAAGTATATACTCCCCCTCCACCAACAAGCATCAATCCATGGCTTGCTCGAAACAACGAGTGCCTCCAGCTAACAACAGTCCCGGGGTAGTTTTGTTTGCAATTATTTTGATTTGATTTGCATAAAGCATGGGACTGGGCATCCCGGTGGCCAACCATTTTCTCGTGAGTGAGGAGCGGAGTCCACTCCTATTGAGAATAACCCGCCTAACATGGAAGATACAGACAACCCTAGTTGATACATGAGCTATTCGAGCATACAAAACAGAATGTTTATTTGAAGGTTTAGAGTTTGGCACATACAAATTTACTTGGAACGGCAGGTAGATATTGTATATAGGTAGGTATGGTGGACTCATATGGAACAACTTTGGGGTTTATGGAATTGGATGCACAAGCAGTATTCCCGCTTAGTACAAGTGAAGGCTAGCAAAAGACTGGGAAGCGACCAGCTAGAGAGCGACAACAGTCATGAACATGCATTAAAATTGATCAACACTGAATGCAAGCAACACCATGAACATAAATATCATAGAGGCTATGTTGATTTTGTTTCAACTACATGCGTGAACATGTGCCAAGTCAAGCCACTCGAATCATTCAAAATAGGATACCACCCTATCATACCAAATCACAACCATTTTAATAGCATATGGGCATGCAAGGTAAACCATTATAAGCTCCTAGCTAATTAAGCATGGCATAAGCAACTATAATCTCTAATTGTCACTGCAAACATGTTTATTCATAATAGGCTTCATCAAGAACGATGAACTAATCATATTTACAAAAACAAGAGAGGTCGAGTTCATACCAGCTTTTCTCATCTCAATAAGTTCATCATATAATCATCATTATTGCCTTTCACTTGCACGACCGAATAGTGTGGATAATAATAATAGTGCACGTGCATTGGACTAAGCTGGAATCTGCAAGCATTCAATTCAAGAGAGAAGATAAGGTAATATGGGCTCTTTGTTAGATCAACAATAATGCATATAAGAGCCACTTTAATATTTTAATTATAGTCTTCTCCTCTCGACCCCCAAAGAACAAGAAAAGAAATAAAACTATTTACACGGGAAAGCTCCCAACAAGCAAAAAAAAGAATGAGAAATCTTTTTGGGTTTTCTTTTTAATTACTACTACTACAGGCATGGAAAGTAAACTAGCTAAAAGCTACAACAATTTTTTTTGTTTTTCTTAAGGTTTATCAAACACACAAGAAGAAAGCATAAAAAGGAAATTAAACTAGCATGGATGATACAATGAAAAAGTATGAGCATTGACAACTAGCAATGAGTGTGTGAACATGAATGTAATGTCGGTGAGAAATACGTACTCCCCCAAGCTTAGGCTTTTGGCCTAAGTTGGTCTATGGCCACGGCTGGCCTGGTGGATATCCAAAGTTATAGTTGGGTTCGTACTAAGATGCAGTAGCTATTTCCTCATGAGCTGCCGCTTGGAGAGGGGACGTCTCCGTCCTCCTCTTATACTCGTCCGCCTCCTCCCTGGTTATAACATATCTCCCTTTTGTCTGAGAGTCAAAGAAAGCAGGAGCAGGGAGAGCGACATGATAGGTGCATCGTCTGTCAAAGATTAGTCGGTACTGAAGGAACTGATCATTCCTATCAACAAACTGATGACGACCATGGCCTCATAATCTAAATAAACAGGAGGCAACTCAATATCATACCCACGTATGGGTATATCAAGAAAATTAGCTAGACGAGTTACATAAATTCCACCAAAGAAGTCTTCATTAAATCTATTATTATGCAACCTACGTGCAACAGTGGCTCCCAAATTATAATGTTTATCTCCTAATACAACACTCCTGAGAACACTGAGGTCAGGGACACACATGTGACATGCTTCATCCTTACCATTTATGCACCTACCTATGAAGAGAGCAAAATAATGTATAGCAGGAAAATGAATGCTCCCTATGGTAGCCTGTGTTATGTCTCTAGATTCCCCCACAGTTATACTAGCAAGAAAATCTCTAAATTCAGATTTGCGAGGTTCATTAGGACTACCCCATTGTGGAAGTTTGCAAGCAGTGTTAAAATCCTCTAAGTCCATAGTATAAGAATTTTCATAAAGATCAAACATGACAGTTTGAGAATTGTGTGATGATGAAAATTCAAACCTTCTCACAAAGGAATTAGTGAGATAGTGGTACTGGCGGCACTTATCTGCCTCGAAGCTCTCAAGATCAGCATTACGCACATATGCGTTAAATTCTTCCTTGATTCCTGCTCGATCCATAAAGTCCTTTGAAGGCCATTCACAAGCCCGCACTTGAGCTTCCCTCGGTGGTTCATCGTCGGCATCGCGTATTGCGATCCTGGGTCCTTGCTTCCTTGAAGGACCACCTTGGTACATTTTCCAAAACATATTTCTTCCTCTGAAGAATTTCTGAAATTTTAGTAACTTGAAAATAAAAGTGAACCAAACTCAACAAAATTGATAGCAACTACTCCCACAAGTGCCTAGAGGATATATCATGCATCAGAACTACTTTTGACCATATAAATTTGACATGCAAGCTCAAGAACAAGGTCACCTAAGCAGCAAAAATATGCAATGAAAAAAGCACTAGAACAAAAACTAATTGGACCTTTGGAGGAGTCACATACCAAGGAACAATCCCCCAAAGCAGTTTTGTGAGAGGTGCTTTGAGCAAGGAGATCGAAAATGGCAGCAAGATGAGCTTGGACTCGGGTTTGAGCTGGTTAGTGATGTTTGTGGGAGGAAGAAGGAGTGTGTGGTAGCTGGAATAAGTGGAGGGGAGCCACCGTGGGCCCATGAGGCAGGGGGTGCGCCCAGGGGGGTAGGGCGCGCCCTGGACCCTCGTGGCCAGGTGCTTGCTCCCCTGCTGTGTTCTTAGTGCCAGATATGCTCAAATATTCCAGAAAAAAATCATATTTAAATTTCAGGGCATTTGGAGAACTTTTATTTTCGGGGTATTTTTTATTGCACGGATAATTCAGAAAACAGACAAAATATACTATTTTTGCTTTATTTCAACTAAATAACAAAAAGTAAAAAGAGGGTATAGAGAGTTGTGTTTTCCAAATTCATCCATCTCATGCTCATCAAGAGGAATCCACTAACAAGGTTGATCAGGTCTTGTTAACAAACTCATTCCGAGTAACATGGAACCGGAGAATTTTCGAATAATGCTAGGTTACCTCAACGGGAATATGTATGTCCCCAACAATAAGGATATCATATTTCTTCTTGACAGTAGGAAGAGGAAATTCAAAACCTCCAATAGTAATAGTTGGAATTTTTCTAATAGAATTGATACTGTGGACTTGAGGTTGTTTCCTCGGAAAGTGTACCGTATGCTCATTACCATTAACATGAAAAGTGTCATTGCCTTTGGTGCAATCAATAATAGCCCCTGCAGTATTCAAAAAGGGTCTTCCAAGAATAATACCTCGGGAATATCAAGAATAACAAAGTCCGTTAAAATAGTAACATTTGCAACCACAACAGGCACATCCTCACAAATACCGATAGGTATAGCAGTTGATTTATCAGCCATTTGCAAAGATATTTCAGTAGGTGTCCACTTATTCAAATCAAGTCTACGATATAAAGAGAGAGGCATAACATTAACACCGGCTCCAAGATCACATAAAGTAGTTTTAACATAGTTTCTTTTAATGGAGCATGGTATAGTTGGTACTCCGGGATCTCCTAGTTTCTTAGGTATTCCACCCTTAAAAGGATAATTAGCAAGCATGGTGGAAATTTCAGCTTCCGGTATCTTTCTTTTATTAGTAACAATATCTTTCATGCACTTAGCATAAGGATTCGTTTTAAGCATATTAGTCAAACGCATACGCAAGAAGATAGGTCTAATCATTTCAGCAAAGCGCTCAAAATCCTCATCATCCTTTTTCCTAGATGGTTTAGGAGGAAAAGGCATGGGTTTCTGAACCCATGGTTCTCTTTCTTTACCGTGCTTCCTAGCAACAAAGTCTCTCTTATCATAACGTTGATTCTTTGATTGTGGGTTATCAAGATCAATAGCAGGTTCAATCTCTACATCATTATTATTGCTAGGTTGAGCATCAACATGAACATCATCATTAACATTATTTAGGTTCATGTTCATTACCAGATTGTGTTTCAGCATCAGAAATAGAAATATCATTGGGATTCTCAGGTGTGTCTACAGCAGGTTCACTAGAAGCATGCAAAGTCCTATCATTTTTCTTTTTCTTCTTCTAGAAGGACTAGGTGCATCTACATTATTTTTCTGAGAATCCTGCTCAATTCTCTTAGGATGGCCTTCAGGATACAAAGGTGCCTGAGTCATTTTACCACCTCTAGTCATAACTCTAACAACATTATCAATTTTTCTTACTATTTAATTCATCGAGCAAATCATTCTGAGCTTTAAGTACTTGTTCTACTTGAGTGGTAACCATAGAAGCATGATTACTAATAAGTTTAAGTTCACCTTTAGCATTAGCCATATAATCACCCAAGTGTTCAAGCATATCAGCATTGTGTTTCAATTGTCTACCAACATAAGCATTGAAGTTTTCTTGTTTAATCATAAAGTCATCAAACTCATCCAAGCATGGGCTAGCAAACTTAGTAAATGGGATTTCAGCTTTATCATATCTATAGAGAGAATTTACCTTTACTACCTGTGTCGGGTTATCAAGACCATGTATTTCTTCAATATGCAGCAAATTAAGACCATGTATTTCTTCAATAGGGGGTAAATTCTTAACATCTTCAACTTCAATACCTTTTTATTTCATAGATTTCTTTCCCTCTTGCATATCTTCAAGATTGAGAAATAGAATACCCCTTTTCTTCGGAGTTGGCTTAGGAGTTGGCTCAGGAAGTGTCTAATTATTTTCATTGGTCAACATATTATTCAATAAAATTTCAGCTTCATCTGGTGTTCTTTCCCTGAAAACACAACCAGCACAACTATAAAAGATATCAAGTATTTCATTTTTCTTAAGAGGATGATCAGGCAAAGCATTAAGTAATTGGAGAAGCCTCCCCCAAGCTTGTGGGAGACTCTCTTCTTCAATTTGCACAAAATTATATATTTCCCTTAAAGTAGCTTGTTTCTTATGAGCAGGGAAATATTTAGCAGAGAAGTAATAAATCATATCCTGGGGACTACGCACACAACCAGGATCAAGAGAATTAAACCATATCTTAGCATCACCCTTTAATGAGAACAGAAATAATTTAAGGATATAATAATAGCGAGTTTTCTCATCATTAGTGAACATGGTGGCTATATCATTTAATTTAGTAAGATGTGCCACAACAGTTTCAGATTCATAGCCATAGAAAGGATCAGATTCAACCAAAGTAATTATCTTAGTATCACCAGAGAAATCATAATCCTTATCAGTAACAAAGATAGCTGAAGTAGCATAAGCACGATCATACTTCATTCTAGCATTCAGAGTTTTTTGTTTCAGCTTAGCTAATAATTTCTTAAGATCACTCCTATCATTGCAAGCAAGAAAATCTCTAGCAGTTTCTTCATCCATAACATAGCCCTCAGGCACAACATGCAATTCATATTTAGGGGGAGAATCTTCACCATCACTTTCATCAATATTATCGGTTTCAATAATTCCATTCTCTCTAGCCCTAGCAAGTTGTTCATCAAGAAAATTCACCAAGTGGCATAGTAGTATCAAGCATAGAAGTAGTTTCATCATAAGTATCATGCATAGCAGAAGTGTCATCATCAATAACATGCGACATATCAGAATTAATAGCATAAGCGGGTATAGGTGTCGCAAGCTTACTCAAAACAGAAGGTGAATCAAGTGCAGAGCTAGATGGCAGTTCCTTACCTCCCCTCGTAGTTGAGGGATAAATCTTGGTTCTTGGATCTTCCAAGTTCTTCATAATGATAAGCAGATATAAATCCTAAGTGACTCAAAGAATAGAGCTATGCTCCCCGGAAACGGCACCAGAAAATAGTCTTGTTAACCCACAAGTATAGGGGATCGCAATAGTTTTCGAGGGTAGAGTATTCAACCAAAATTTATTGATTCAGCACAAGGGGAGCCAAAGAATATTCTCAAGTATTAGTAGCTGAGTCGTCAATTCAACCACACCTAGAAACTTAATATCTGCAGCAAAGTGTTTAGTAGCAAAGTAATATGATAGTAGTGGTAACGGTGGTAAAAGGTAACAGTAGCAGAAGTAATATTTTTGGTGTTTTGTAGTGATGATAACAATATCAACGGAAAAGTAAATAAGCGAAGAACAATATATGGAAAGCTCGTAGGCATTGGATCGGTGATGGAGAATTATGTTGGATGCGGTTCATCATGTAACAGTCATAACATAGGGCGACAAAGAACTAGCTCCAATTCATCAATGTAATGTAGGCATGTATTCCGGATATAGTCATATGGAAAAGAACTTGCATGACATCTTTTGTCCTACCCTCCCGTGGTAGTGGGGTCCTAGCGAAAACTAAGGGATATTAAGGCCTCCTTTTAATAGAGTACCGGACCAAAGCATTAACACATAGTGAATACATGAACTACTCAAACTACGGTCATCACCGGGAGTGGTCCCGATTATTATCACTTCGGGGTTGCCGGATCATAACACATAGTAGGTGACTATAGACTTGCAAGATAGGATCAAGAACACTCATATATTGATGAAAATATAATAGGTTCAGATCTGAAATCATGGCACTAGGGCCCTAGTGACAAGCATTAAGCATAGCAAAGTCATAGCAACATCAATCTCAGAACATAGTGGATACTAGGGATCAAACCCTAACAAAACTAACTCGATTACATGATAAATATCATCCAACCCATCACCGTCCAGCAAGCCTACGATGGAATTACTCACGCACGGCGGTGAGCATCATGAAATTCGTGATGGAGGATGGTTGATGATGACGATGGCGACGGATTCCCCTCTCCGGAGCCTCGAACAGACTCCAGATCAGCCCTCTTGAGAGAGTTTAGGGCTTGGCGGCGGCTCCGTATAATAAAACGTGATGAATCCTTCTCCTTGGTTTTTTCTCCCGAAAAGTGAATATATGGAGTCACGGTTGAGGCGGTGGAGCGTGAGGGGGCCCACGATGCAGGGGGGCGCGCCCAGGGGGTAGGGCGCCCACACCCTCATGGACAGGTGGAGCCCCCCCTGACGTGGATCTTCCTTCCAGTATTTTTTATATATTCCAAAATAATTCTCCATTGATTTTTAGGTCATTCCGAGAACTTTTATTTCTGCACAAAAATAACACCATGGCAATTCTGCTGAGAACAGCGTCAATCCGGGTTAGTTGCATTCAAATTATGCAAGTTAGAGTCCAAAACAAGGGCAAAAGTGTTTGGAAAAGTAGATACGACGGAGACATATCAGTATGTGAGATCGCGTAAATCTGGGTGGGTGGGTGGATTTAAATCCGAACCCTGACCCAATTTGGGATCCGGAGTTTGAGAATATTCCGAGCTTAATAGCTCGGGCTCCGGGAGATCGACCGATTTTTCAGGTCTACCGCCTGATTCCAAGTTCGGAGGACAAGGCATGTCGTTCCGTGGACAGGTATCCGGCTCTTCGAGCTCGGAGATCCGAACATAGTTCGTCCTCAGTATAGAGGGAGAGTTGTTGTTTTGCTCCTCCACTACCGCTATCTGATGGGTCATCGATGGAGATTTGATTTCTCTCTGATCGGGTTTAAGCCCAATCCGACCGTAGTCTGTAGCGACCCCCAAGGCGGCAATGCGATCCAGGAGTCTGTTCAAGGACGATAATTCCGTTGGATCCATCTGTTTGGAGTATTCAGAGTCAATTCGGAGGCGATTTTCGATGACCCGAGAAGTCATCGTCGGCTCACTGGCCGAACGAGCGGTCATGATATAGCCACCCAACCGGAGGGTTTGGCCTGAGGCCAATGTTCCATCGGCGGTGATGTTGTCCTTGATCACAAGGCGATTCATGAACCCTGACTTTGGCATCATAGTGGAACTCTCAATGAAAGCACTAATGTCGGTTGTCAAAACTGGCAGATCTCAGGTAGGGGGTCCCGAACTATGCATGTGAGGTTGATGGTAACAGGAGACAAGGAACACAATGTTTTCCCAGGTTCGGGCCCTCTCGATGGAGGTAAAACCCTACGTCCTGCTAGATTAATATTGATGAGTATGGGGGTTACAAGAGTTGATCTACCACGAGATCTTAATGGCTAAAACCCTAGAAGTCTAGCCTATCTGATTATGATCATCTCTATGGACTAAACCCTCCGGTTTATATGGACACCGGAGGGAACTAGGGTTGTACAAAGTCGGTTACATAGAAAGGAAATAGTACATCCGGCCACCTAGCTTGCCATCCATGCAAAGGAGAGTCCTATCCGGACACGGGAGAAAGTCTTCTATCTTGTATCTTCATGGCCCAATAGTCCGGCCCATGTCCAATAGGCTGGACGCCCGAGGACCCCTTAGTCCAAGACTCCCTCACCTATCCACTGTGGAACGCAGTGCGGTGAGTTCCTCGGCCGCTAGGGCTTCGGACAATGCCTCAAGGGCCAGGGATGCGGTTTTATTTTCGGCGCGGAGTGCTATGTCCGGATCACTGGAGATAGTGATAACACCGTTGGGCCCGGGCATTTTGTGCTTCATATATCCGTAATGAGGTATAGCTTGAAAGCGTGTGAATGCATCTCGCCCTAACAGGGCATGATATCCGTTGTTAAAAGGAGCCAGCTGGAAGATTATCTCTTCAGACCTATAGTTTTCTGGTGTGCCGAATACCACATCCAGTTTAATTTCCCCCGAGCATCTTGCTTCCCCGATGGGAATGATTCCCCTAAAGGATGTATTGCTTTGCTCAATGCGACTCCCGTCCATTTGCATTTTATTGAGCGTGTCCTCGTATATGAGGTTCAATACGCTACCACCGTCCATTAGCACCTTAGTGAGCCAAAAGCCGTCCACAATTGGGTTTAGGACCAGAGCGGCTGGTGCCCGGACTGAGCGGGATCTTGGTTCATCATCGCCATTGAAAGTAACTGTTGTATCGTTCCAAGGGTTTATTTCTGCTATGTGGCAGACTTCGGCAAGGTCATGAAGCACCCATTTGCGCCGATTATTTGATGAGAAGGTCTCAAAGACTGTGAGTACATCGGGATCGTTGCGCTCCGAAGAGTACTTTTCTAGGGTAGTGTTGGTGAGAATACCCTCGCCGCTCTTGGCCACCTGCTAGAGTATCCAACATGCCCGTAGGTTGTGCGTTGGTTCGGTATTCGGCCTCATGTGTATTTGACAGGGCCTATCGAGCCATCCTTCGAAGACTGATCTATGTCTCGTAAAGGGCTTGATTTTCTTGTCCACGGGATGATGATCGGGTGCCCCGCGAGGGTGCATCCTTTTTTCCCGCCTGGGAGATGGCATAAAGGTCTGCGGTTCCCAGCGGGCTGTCTGAGATTTCTAAGCGCTTTCCATTGCACAGTACTTCTGTACTATGTGTGCCAAATCTGTGAAGTGCAGAATGTGACGGCGACTAAGGGCATTAAGGATCCCCTCATCCGTACAATTGTTGCAAAATACTGAAATTGCGTTGTTGTCACGGCAGTCCTTTATCTTGTTTTTAACAAGGAGGAATCTAGCCCAAAAATGATGGACTGTCTCTTGAGGTTGTTGCTGCACGTATATTAAGTCGCATATGTCCGGAGGACCGGAGTTGCTTGGAGAATATTGCTTGTGGTGGGTGGGGGAGTCCTGGATTAAGGGGTCCTCGGGCGTCCGGCCTGTTATCTATGGGCCGGACTGATGGGCTGTGAAGATACAAAGACCGAAGACTACACCCATGTCCAGATAAGACTCTCCTTGGCGTGGAAGGCAAGCTTGGCAAACAACTATGAAGATTCCATCTTATGTAACCAACTCTATGTAACCCTAGATCCCACCGGTGTCTATATAAACCGGAGGGTGTAGTCCGGAAAGGATATACTCAATACCTTAGCCATACAGGCTAGACTTCTAGGGTTTAGACATTACGATCTCGTGGTAGACCAACTCTTGTAATACTCATATTCATCAATATCAATCAAGTAGGAAGTAGGGTATTACCTCCATAGAGAGGGCCCGAACCTGGGTAAACATCGTGTCCCCTGTCTCCTGTTACCATCAACCTTAGAGGCACAGTTCGGGACCCCCTACCCGAGATCCGCCGGTTTTGACACCGACATTGGTGCTTTCATTGAGAGTTCCACTGTGTCGTCATCGCAGAGGTTGATGGATCGACTTATCGTCAAGGAAAATATCACCTTAGGAGGAGCTCTGGCCTCGGGCCATACCCTCCAGCTGGGCGGTTTTACCATGATCGCCCGCTTGGCCTCTGAGCCGATGAGGATGACCTCCCGAGTCATCTAAAAACATATCTGCGTTGATTCTGGATACGCCAAATGGATGGATCTGACGGAGTTATCATCGTTGAACGAACTCTTAGATCGCATCGCCGCCTTGGGAGTCACTACAGACTACGATCGGATTGGGCTTAAACCTGACTAGAGAGGGATTAATTCTCCACCTATCACCCACCAGATAGTGGTAGTCGAGGAGCAAGATAACCCTTCCTCTATACTGAGGACGAATTACGTTCGGATCTCCGACCTCGAGAAGCCGGACACCTACCGGCAGAAAGACACGCCTCATCCTTCGAACTTAGAGTCGGACGGCGGGCTTCAAAAATCAAAAGATACTCCGGAGCCCGGACTGTTCAGTCCGGAAAAACCTCAGACTCCGGATCATCGATCGGGTCAGGGTTTAGATCCAACTCCACCCACCCACCCAGACATAAGCACTCTCACGAGCATCCAACAGCAGCCCCAGGAAACGGTCCACCACTTTTGGGCCAGATTCCTCCTTGTCAAAGACAAGGTCAAAGATTGCCGTGACGAGGACGCAATATCAGGATTCCGCAACAATTGCATGAACGAAGGACTCCTCAACGCCATTAATCGCCGCCGCATACTACTCTTCGCTGACTTGGCAACTATTGTACAAAAGTACAACGCAATGGAGAGTGCCTGGAGAGATAAAACAGTCTGGGGGCTATCGGTCCCAACTCAACCACCGGTCCAGGCAAAATGGACGCACCCCTGTAACGTGCCTAGACCAATAGCCAAAAAAATGCAAACCCATTACGTGGCACGGAACCGTTCTGGAGGGAGGGCTTGCTAGCCCATGCAAAATACACACCACACCGGATACCATACCAACCCACAGCCTTAGAGCATGTTGGATACTCCAGCAGGTTACCAAAAACGGTGAGGACATCCTCACCAAAGACACCCCAGAGCAACACCCTCCAGAAGACGACAAACCCAGAGTCCTGACAGTCTTTGAGACATTCACTTCAAACAATAGGAGGAAAAGAGCACTCCGTGAACTCGCCGAAGTCTGCCAGATCGCAACAATAAACCCTTGGAACGACACAATGATAACCTTTAACGCTAGCATAGGACAATCCAAACACCAGCCACCTTGGTCCTCAACCCAATTGTGGATGGCTTTCGGCTTACCAAGGTTCTCATGGACGGCGGCAACGGACTGAACCTCATCTATGAGGATACAATACAAAAAATGGAAATGGAAAGGAGCCACATCGAGCAAAGCAGCACGACCTTCCGAGGAATCATTCCCAGTCGGGAGGCACAGTGTGCGGGAAAAATCACGCTCGACGTGGTATTCGGCACGCCGGAGAACTATCGGTCCGAAGAGATAACCTTCCAGGTGGCCCCCTTCAACAGCGGATATCATGCCCTCCTAGGGCAAGATGCATTTACGCGCTTTCAAGCAATACCCCATTACGGGTACATGGAGCTTAAGATGCCCGGGCCCAACGGTATAATCACTCTAGTTAGTGATCCGGACATAGCACTCCGCGCCGAGAATAAAACCACCTGCCTGGCCCCTGAGGCATTATCTGAAGCCCTCACGGCGGAAGAGTTAACCACGCTGCGCTCCACGGTGGACAAAGATGGTGTGGTCCTAGACAAACGACCCAAATCCACCTCATTCAAACCGGCAGAAGAAATAGTCAAATTCCAAGTCCATCCAACGGACCCCAAGAAGACAGCATCCATCGGAGCACAACTAGACCCGACGGTTGACACCGCTCTACGAGAGTTCCTGCGCGAGAATTGGGACATATTCGCCTGGCACCCTTCCGATATGCCAGGAATCCCACGCGAGTTGGCCGAACACAGCCTCAATATATTGAAGGGACACAAGCCGGTCAAGCAAACACTGCGGCGCTTTTCCGAACCCAAACGCCAAGCTATGGGGGAAGAGCTAGCCAAGTTAATCGAGGCTGGATTCATTTGAGAAATAAAACATCCGGACTGGCTAGCAAATTTGGTGATGGTACCAAAGAAGGACTAATCCTGGCGCCTGTGCGTCGATTTCAAAGACCTCAACAAGGCATGCCCCAAGGATCCCTTCCCCCTCCCCTGCATCGATCAAATCATTGACGCCACCGCAGGACATGACTCACTATGTTTTCTTGACGCATATTCCGGATACCATCAAATCAAAATGAAGGAATCCGACCAAGCGGCAACAGCATTCATCACCCCATATGGGCCATTCTGCTTCAACACCATGCCCTTCGGGCTCAAGAACGCTGGTGCCACATACCGACGCATGATTCAAACATGCCTGGAGAAACAGATCAGAAAAACAATTGAAGCTTATGTGGATGACGTCGTCATCAAAACTAGGCACGCTGAAACACTAATAGATGATTTACGTCTCACATTCGACAACCTTCGCGTGTATGACATTAATCTCAATCCGAAAAATGCGTTTTCGACGTCCCTGCTCGAAAACTGCTGGGCTTCATCGTTTCCAATAGAGGAATTGAAGCAAACCCAGCCAAAATCCGAGCTTTGTCACAATTGGCTAAGCCAACAGACCTTAAACAAGTTCAAAAGCTCGCGGTTTGCATAGTACCTCTAAGCCGCTTTATCTCCAGATTGGGAGAAAAGGCACTGCCACTCTATCGCCTTCTACAGCGAACCGACCACTTCGAGTGGACGGACGCGGCAACAACCGGACTGGAGGAAATAAAAGCCCTTCTTGCGAGCTATCCAATCCTGGCCACACCAAACACTGGCGAACCGATGTTATTATACATATCGGCAACACATCAGGTGGTGAGCGCCGTACTTGTCATTGAACGGGAACAGGACGGGCATAAATTCCCGCTTCAGAAGCCAGTATACTACGTATCTACTGTCCTTACACCATGCAAATCCCGGTACCCTCATTATCAAAAGATAGCATACGCGGTCTTCATGGCACCGTGAAAGCTCCGTCACTACTTTGAGGAGTGTTCAATCACGGTGGCCTCCGAAGTACCACTCAATGACATTATAGACAACCGTGATGCTATGGGCCGGATTGCCAAATGGGCCATCGGGCTCCTCCCATTTGACATTACATATAAACCACATCGAGCTATCAAATCGCAAGTACTGGCTGACTTCGTCGCCGAATGGACAGAGGCCGAACTCCCTAAAGAGTACGACACATACTCCAATTGGCACATGTATTTCGACGGCTCCAAAATGCTGGCAAGGTTAGGAGCGGGCATCGTTTTAACGTCCCCTACTGAAGACGTCATTCAGTACGTCCTCCAAATACTACACAGACTCCAATAACACAGCCAAATATGAGGCCTTATTACATGGTCTCCGGATGGCTGTCTCCATGGGCATACAACGCCTAGAGGTGCGTGGGGACTCAAACCTGGCAATATCTCAAATAAATGGAGACTTCGACGCCAAAGATCCAAAGATGGCAGTGTATCGTAACGCAGTCATAAAAATGTCGGCCTGGTTCGAGGGGCTCGAGTTCCATCATGTGGCTCGAGAAAGTAATCAAGCGGCAGATGTTCTTGCTCGTATCGGTGCTAAGTGTGACCCCGTCCCACCTAACATCTTCCTGGAAAGGATTTTTAAGCCATCCGTGGTGTGGCAGGGGAAAACGACAATACTAGTTCGGATCCAAACATAACCCAAGATCCCGGAAACACCGACGTCGTTGGGGGCTCAGCCACCGAAATAACACCGTCGGCGCATCTTATCATGGCAGTCATTGCCCCATGGACCAAACCCTTACTGGCCTACCTTAACAGGAAGGAACTTCCTGAGGACCAGAATGAGGCCCACTGCATTGTCCGGCGTTCAAAGGCCTACAAGGTTCATGATGGAGAGCTCTATAAGAAAAGCGCTACCAGAGTCCTTCAACGATGTATATCCGCGGAAGAGGGGCAGCAACTCTAGGCTGAAATCCATGCCGGACTTGGCGGTCACCATGCCACAACTCGGGCCCTTGTTAGCAAGGCCTTTCGTACAGGGTTTTATTGGCCGACGGCCCGATCAGATGCACATGACCTTGTCCAACATTGCATCGGATGCCAACTCTTTGCCAACCAAAGCCATATGCCCCCACTACCTTACAAATAATCCCCATCACTTGGCCTTTTACGGTCTGGGGGCTTGATATGGTCGGACACCTTAAAGGAGGAAGTCATAAGAGAAAGTATCTTCTAGTCATCGTGGATAAATTGACTAAGTGGATAGAGGCCAAACCAGTCAAAACGGCCGAAGCGGGGCCAGTAATAGATTTCATATCCAGCATGGTACACCGTTACGGTGTCCCGCACAGTATAATCACCGATAATGGCTCCAACTTTACAGCCGATGAGGTGAAAACCTGGTCCGCTAATCTAGGCATTAAGCTCGATTATGCCTCTGTCTATCACCGGCAGACAAACGACCAAGTCGAACGGGCTAATGGTCTCATTATGAGCTGCATCAAACCCAGACTAGTGCGGTCTTTGAAGGAATCGAACAAGCACTGGGTGGTGGAACTTGACTCCATACTCTGGGGGCCGCGGACCATGCCCAACCGCACTACCAAATATACACCCTTCTTCATGGTGTACGGTGCAGAAGCAGTGTTACGCTGCGATATTATTCATGACTCACCTCGAGTGCATATGTACGAAGAGAGAGAAGCCGAGATAGATCGGCAGGACAACTTAGATACCTTGGAGGAGGAGCGCGACGTTGCAAAAGCCCGTTCCACATATTATCAACAGCAGGCTCACAGGTACCGAAGCAGAGAAGTGCGGGCCAAGACTTATGACGTTGGTGAACTCGTTCTACGCTTGCTGGAGAAGAAAAAGGACAAACTCAAGCCCAAGTGGGAGGGTCCCTTCATCATTGACGAAGTTCTCACCGGAGGAGCGTACCGCCTACGTGATGCGTCAGACAATCACCTGGAGCCGAACCCCTGGAACGTGGCCAAACTACGACAATTTTATGCCTAGCGCCGAACTCTTTGTTCGTTTCCTCCCTCCTGTTATTACAATTATTTTTTCTTCCCTCTCTTTTTGTCTTTTAGCTTTTTTCGTTTTTTCTTTAGCCTTACAACTTTAGTATGGCTGGACCATCCCTACCTGATGCGTACATCTCTAAATATGTACGTTCATTATACATGGGGCTTCTCGTATAGAAGCTTGCGACTATTCTTCGAGCACCAAGCTCAACACATATGCGTTTTTTTCCGTATGTACCTTTTCTTCGCCATTATATGCATCGATATGGCTTAAGTTTTGGCCAAGCTGGGTTGCCTCGCTCCTGTGCTTATGCCCTATGTTCCCGTTAGTTCGGCTAGGGCATAAAGGGAGCACCTCTGGGATTGTTACTGCCGGGTCATCCGGATGTGTACCTCAGACTGGGTGAAGCCGAAATCTAGCGTTCCTAAGGGAATATTCGGTCAGCGAATTAAATGTGTTTCCACATTCACTCCATTGTGAACCCCAGATGTTACTCTAACAGTTTTTCAATCACAGTTCGGACATGCACGTTAAATGCATGCACACCCAGGGAAAGGAACCCTTAACGGAACTATTCTCTCTGGAAGATTTTTCTTACATAATGTAAGATAACATAACTAGCCGGATATACATTGTCTGTTCGAGCAATTATGACCCCTACGTCTGGTTTCCACGCATACCCCGGTATATTCTGCTGCTGGGGTATTCAGAAATACTCCGCACCTTCGGGTCCAGAGGTTGAAGCAAGAAGGTCGGCGATGACAATTGTCTCTATTATCCAGCTAGAAGGAAAGTACATAGTCACTCACGACTCAAACACTTCCTCCTCTATACCGTCTAAAAGGCGGTCTAATTTACAATCCTGTTGGGAATATTTGGCGGCCACCTCTACTTGGTCATGTACTAAACTAACGGGAATTTCTTCCCCATTTGGCCCTAGCGGTCCGACACGAGCCATGTGATTAGGATCCAGCTTGGTATATCGCGTCTTCACCATGGCCCAGGCCTCTCGCGCACCCTCTCGGCAGGCCGATATCTTCCACAGTCGGATACGCCGCCGCGCTCCCTTGAACAACTCTACCAGCTTCTCCATACTTCCTGGAGGGGAGTCGGATGGCCATAAGGCCTTGGCTACACTCCGCATTGCCTGCCGAGCTTGCTCGTGCAACTGCGACAACCCTTGCAGAAGATCACTTGATGATCCGCACACCTCCTCTTCGTGGTGGTTTGTCAATATACCTGCAATTACAGCTATATCAGCTACTGTTACCTCCAAACTGTTATAAGATAAAAGCGGCCACGTACTGAATATGCCGCCTCGCAGCTTCTTGTTCTCCTTTAGAGTCCGCTAGCTGAGCTCGCACATCTTTTAGTTCTTCGCCTAGTTTGGTGTTCAAATCCTGGAGTTTCTTTTTCTCTTGAATGACTTCTGTCAATACACGCTCGCCCACTGCTAGTAGCTTTTTGGCTTCGTGTTCTTTGCTTCGAGCGACGTCCAGCTGCTCTTGTAATTGGTCTAACAACCCAACACAAAGATAAGCACCCAGATTCACACTATTAGTGTATCATTATGAATTCTCGATAGAGGGAAATATTACCGGGAGATGCCTTGTATTTCTCCAGTTCGGCATTGGCATTAAGCAGCCAGCGCTGACACTTTTCTAGTTCCTGAGCTAACATGGTGTTCTTCTCCATAAGCACCTGGTCATACATTGATCCTTAAATTAGTTGTTTCAACTCCTTTAAGTCTCGGGGGCTACTGCCATATGGTTATCATAGTCAGACAAAACAAATTTACCTACACATCTTTCAAATGCTGCCTTGTGGCCCTGTTAAGCCCATCTTGAGCAGCTCGGATGTATGCATCGGCCGACCTGAAGGCGTTAAATGACTCTTCTGAAAAACCAGGGTCTTGTAAAATGGCCCGGTGGCGACGATGATTCATGGCACTCTCCACTTCCAAGTTGGTGACGGATACATCATCCGAGTCCTCGGCTGGAGGACAGTTCGGCGTCGCCCCCGCATCAGCCCCCGTCTTCACGACAGGATTTGAATCCTGGCTGCAGGAAGTACGACCGCTCGAATCTCTGGATATAGTCCGGCGCACCTTTTTCCTGACACATGGAAAACGTGAAGTCACGGTTGGACGTGGCTACCCAGGTGCCCATTGGCAAATTCATACCTCTTCGATGAAGGACCGGCCGTGTCTTCGTTTGCTTTCCTCTTGGGAGGCTCGCCTGGTGTGGAGGACGCTCTCTTCGAAGATACCCCTGGGGCGGTACGGCGCGCCGAACCCTTCCCCTTTTGAGCACAGGATGGTGCGGTGGGTGAGAAGGAAGGAGAGGTCTCTTTTGGATAAGGTGTCTTTGGATTACTTACGTGTGAAGCTGGAAGGAGGCCGGGGTAATCAGCGATAATGGGTACATATGTACCATCGTAGCTCATCTGATAGAATGTCCCCTCCTCAAGCTCCACGAATATGTCCGGATCTTCTTCATATCCGCGGTCAAGATCCCGGTTGCGATTCTCCAGCTGAGGGGTAGGGTCATAGATCCCCTCGACAGCCTTTCGCCATTCTTGTTAGGAGCAGATAAGATGCTGCACGTCAATGAATGATCCAGGGACAGGATAAAATAAGCAGGGCCAAACCTTAACCAGCTGGGAGGATTGTACATGGAAAGTCCGTTTCGATGTTGGAGACGGCTGAACTCCTCCTTCTCCCCTTTATACAGCTCGGCCAGAATCTTGGCTAGAGCAGCGGGGGTCTTCGGGCCCTTTCGGCCGTAACATGAGGCGTCGTCTCCTCCATTATAATGCCACATGGGCAGTCCTGGGTATTGGAGTGGTTGGACCCCCCGCATTATAGAAATCGCCATCACGTCGACTATTGAAAATCCGGACTGGGCAAGAGTTTTAATCTTTCCCAGTAGCAAGCCGATCTCCGCACTATCCTCTTCCTCGATGCTCCAAGGACGCCAGCTATGGCGCTTCTTCAGCGGAGCGTTTGAAAACTCGGGGAGGCCTATGCGGACGGGGTCTGGTAGAGCGACATCGTCAATGTAGAACCATTCGTAAGGCCACTCTTCAGGAGCTTTCTTCGGCGTGCCAGACAAGTATCCGGTCCCGGCAATGCACCACACTTCGGCTGCTCCCACTTCAAAAATTGATCCACCTTGATTGCGAGGGACGAGGCAGAACAATCGTCTCCAATAATCAAAATGGGCCTCGCAACCCAGGAATAGTTCACATAGGGCGACATAACCCGCAATGTGGAGGATGGAGCCGGGGGTAAAATTGTGCAGCTGGAGGCCATAGTACTCCAGCAGCCCTCGAAGGAATGGGTGAATTGGAAACCCCACTCACCTCAGCAGATAGGGGACGAAGCACACCCGTTCTCCCGCAGACGGATTGGGAAAATCCTCTGCCTGGGTTTTGCCGTTGAAGGAGGCCAACCCTGCTCGAACAAGGACCAGATCTGCTGGAGGGAGAAATCCCTGCGCTTGCAGCTTCGCCAATCGGCTATGGGACACAAAGCACCTCTCCCACTCGCCTCTCTCTAGGTTGGAACGGGAAGAGGAGCTGGGATTGTTGGCCATGTTGGAATGGTCTTGCCTGGCGTTCTCTGAGGATTTTCTCCGCTTGGTGCCGAAAGGATCTCAGATCCAATCTCTTTAAATAGATGCTCTTCCTTGCAGGATTGGGGTGTTATTTGCAAAAAATACCCTGACTGTCCGCATTTGCTCGACACGTGGAAAACAAGGACATTGAGCGCGCAGAAGCCGAGGGGAGACATCGAATCTACGGCCGAATACACTACTTGGAAATCATTAAAGGAGGAACCCGCCTTGCAATACCGAAGACAATCTGTGTGCTAAACACCTTGCTATTGAAGACTGGTTCGGGGACTACTGAGGGAGTCCTGGACTAAGGGGTCCTCGGGTGTCTGGCCTGTTATCTATGGGCCGGACTGATGGGCTGTGAAGATATGAAGACCGAAGACTACACCCGTGTCCGGATAAGACTCTCCTTGGCGTGGAAGTCAAGCTTGGCAAACAACTATGAAGATTCCATCTTATGTAACCGACTCTATGTAACCCTAGATCCCCCCGTCTATATAAACCGGAGGGTGTAGTCCGGAAAGGATATACTCAATACCTTAGTCATACAGGCTAGACTTCTAGGGTTTAGCCATTATGATCTCGTGGTAGATCAACTCTTGTAATACTGATATTCGTCAATATCAATCAAGTAGGAAGTAGGGTATTACCTCCATAGAGAGGGCTCGAACCTGGGTAAACATCGTGTCCCCTGTCTCCTGTTACCATCAACCTTAGATGCATAGTTCGGGACCCCCTACCCGAGATCCACCGGTTTTGACACCGACAGTGGGCGGGCGGGCTCAAATTCACACCCTGACCCACTGTGGAATCCGGAGTCTGAGAAATTTCCGAGGTTACCAGTCCAAGCTCCGGAGTGTCCGAGCTCGAGGATGGGTACTCGGTTCTCCTGGTTCGGAAATCCAAACATAGCTGGTTCTCAACGTAGGAGAGGAGTTGTTGTCAGCCTATTCCTCCACAACCGCTACCTGATGGGTGATCGGCGGAGATTTAATTTCTCTCTGATCGGGTTTAAGCCCGATCTGATTATAGTGAGTTGAGACCCCTAGGGCGGTGATGCAGTCTAGCAGTTCGTTCAAAGACGATAGATCTGCCGGATCCATCTTGTCGGAGTACTCGGGGCTGATTCGAAGAGGGTTTTCGGCGACTTGGGGGGTTGCCTTTGGCTTAACTGCCGAACGAGCACCCATGGTGAAGTCGCCGAGCCAGAGGGTTTTCCTTGAAACTAGGGCTCCTCCGGAAGTGATACTGTCCTTGATGAAAGCACCAATGTCGGTGTCAAAACCGGCAGATCTCGGGTAGGGGGTCCCAGACTATGCGTCTAAGGATTGAGGGTAACAGGAGGCAGGGGACACAATGTTTACTCAGGTTCGGGCCATCTTATTGGAGGTAATACCCTACTTCCTTCTTGATTCACTTGGATGAGTATAGGGGTTACAAGAGTTGATCTACCTCGAGATTGTAATGGCTAAACCCTAGTTGTGTACCCTGTATGATTATGATTGGGCCTATGGACTAAACCCTCCGGTTTATATAGACACCAGAGGGGGCTAGGATTGTATAGAGTCGGTTTACAGAGAAAGGAATCTTCAAATCCGAACGCCAAGCTTGCCTTCCATGCCAAGGAGAGTCCCATCCGGACACGGGGGGGGGGGGGGGGAGCCTTCTATCTTGTTTCTTCGCAGCCCATTAGTCCGGCCCATGTCACATGGCTCGGACGCCCGAGGACCCCATAATCCAGGAGTTCCTCACCCGATGCACAAGGAATTACACCTAGATCAGATATGAACTCCTTCATCCAAACTCCTTCATTTGCTGCTTCCGACGCAGTTATGTACTCCGCTTCACATGCAGATCCCGCCACGACGCTCTGCTTGGAACTGCACCAACTGACACCTCCACCATTCAATATAAATACATATCCGGTTTTTGACTTAGAGTCATCCGGATCAGTGTCAAAGCTAGCATTGACGTAACCATTTACGACAAGCTCTTTGTCACCTCCACAAACGAGAAACATATCCTTAGTTCTTTTAAGGTATTTCGGGATGTTCTTGACCACTGTCCAGTGATCCACTCCTGGATTACTTTGGTACCTCCCTGCTAAACTTATAGCAAGGCACACATCAGGTCTGGTACACATCACTGCATACATGATAGAACCTATGGCTGAGGCATAGGGAATGACTTTCATTTTCTGTCTATCTTCTGTAGTGGTCGGGCATTGAGTCTGACTCAACTTCACACCTTGTAACACAGGCAAGAACCCTTTCTTTGACTGATCCATTTTGAACTTCTTCAAAATTTTATCAAGGTACGTGCTTTGTGAAAGTCCAATTAAGTGTCTTGATCTATCTCTATAGATCTTGATGCCCAATATGTAAGCAGCTTCACCGAGGTCTTTCATTGAAAAATTCTTATTCATGTATCCTTTTATGCTATCCAGAAATTCTGTATTATTTGCAATCAACAATATGTCATCCACTTATAATATTAGAAATGCTACAGTGCTCCCACTCACTTGCTTGTAAATACAGGCTTCTCCAAAAGTTTGTATAAAACCATATGCTTTGATCACACTATCAAAGCGTATATTCCAACTCCGAGAGGCTTGCACCAGTCCATAACTGGATCGCTGGAGCTTGCACACTTTGTTAGCACCTTTAGGATCAACAAAACCTTCTGGTTGCATCATATACAATTCTTCTTTAAGAAATCCATTAAGGAATGCATTTTTGACATCCATTTGCCAAATTTAATAATCATAAAATGCAGCAATTTCTAACATGATTCGGACAGACTTAAGCATCGCTACAAGTGAGAAGGTCTCATCATAGTCAACTCCTTGAACTTGTCGAAAACCTTTCGCAACAAGTCGAGCTTTGTAGACAGTAACATTACCATCAGCATCAGTCTTCTTCTTGAAGATCCATTTATTCTCTATGGCTTGCCAATCATCGGGCAATTCAACCAAAGTCAGTACTTTGTTCTCATACATGGATCCCATCTCAGATTTCATGGCCTCAAGCCATTTCGCGGAATCTGGGCACCTCATCGCTTCCTCATAGTTTGTAGGTTCATCATGGTATAGTAACATGACTTCTAGAACAGGATTGCTGTACCACTCTGGTGTGGAACATACTCTGGTTGACCTACAAGGTTCGGTAGTAACTTGATCTGAAGTTTCGTGATCATCATCATTAACTTCCTCACTACTTTGTGTAGGCATCATTGGAACTGATTTCCGTGATGAACTACTTTCCCATTCGAGAGAAGGTACAACTACCTCATCAAGTTCTACTTTCCTCCCACTCACTTCTTTTGAGAGAAACTCCTTCTCTAGAAAGGATCCATTTTTAGCAACAAATATCTTGCCTTTGGATCTATGATAGAAGGTGTACCCAACAGCTTCTGTTGGTTATCCTATGAAGACACATTTTTCCGATTTGGGTTCGAGTTTATCAGGCTGAAGCTTTTTCACATAAGCATCACAACCCCAAACTTTAAGAAACGACAACTTAGGTTTCTTGCTAAATCATAGTTCATATGGTGTCATCTCAACGGATTTAGATGGTGCCCTATTTAACGTGAATGCAGCTGTCTCTAAAGCATAACCCCAAAACGATAGTGGTAAATCGGTAAGAGACATCATAGATCGCACCATATCTAATAAAGTACGGTTACGACGTTTGGACACACCATTATGCTGTGGTGTTCTAGGTGGCGTGAGTTGCGAAACTATTCCACATTGTTTTAAATGAAGACCAAACTCGTAACTCAAATATTCACCTCCGCGATCCGATTGTAGAAACTTTATTTTCTTGTTACGATGATTTTCCACTTCACTCTGAAATTCTTTGAAGTTTTCAAATGTTTCAGACTTATGTTTCATTAAGTAGATATACCCATATCTACTCAAATCATTTGTGAAGGTCAGAAAATAACGATACCTGCCGCGAGCCTCAACACTCATCGGACCGCATACATCAGTATGTATTATTTCCAATAAGTTAGTGGCTCGCTCCATTGTTCTGAAGAACGAAGTCTTAGTCATCTTTCCCATGAGGAATGGTTTGCAAGCATCATGTGATTCATAATCAAGTGATTCCAAAAGCCCATCCGCATGGAGTTTCTTCATGCGCTTTACACCAATATGACCTAAACGACAATGCCACAAATAAGTTGCACTATCATTATTAACTTTGCATCTTTTGGCATCAATATTATGAATATGTGTATCACTACGACCGAGATTCAACAAAAATAGACCACTCATCAAGGGTGCATGACCATAAAAGATATTACTCGTATAAATAGACCAACCATTATTCTCTGATTTATATGAATAACCGTCTCGCATCAAACAAGATACAGATATAATGTTCATGCTCAACGCTGGCACCAAAAAGCAATTATTCAGGTCTAAAAGTAATCTCGAAGTTAGATGTAGAGGTAGTGTGCCGGCGGCGATCACATCGACCTTGGAACCATTTCTAACACGCATCCTCACCTCGTCCTTAGCCAATCTTTGTTTAATCCGTAGCCCCTATTTCGAGTTGCAAATGTGAGTGACAGAACCAGTATCAAATACCCAGGCGCTAGTACGAGCATTAGTAAGGTATACATCAATAATATGTATATGAAATATACCTTTCACTTTGCCATCCTTCTTATCCACCAAATACTTGGGGTAGTTCCGCTTCCAGTGACCAGTCCCTTTGCAGTAGAAGCACTCAGTTTCAGGCTTAGGTCCAGGCTTGGGTTTCTTTCCGGGAGCAGCAACTTGTTTGCTATTCTTCTTGAAGTTCCCTTTCTTTTCTTTGCCCCTTTTCTTGAAACTAGTGGTCTTGTTAACCTTCAACACTTCATGCCCCTTCTTGATTTCTACCTCCACAGCCTTGAGCATTGCGAAGAGCTCGGGAATAGTCTTTTCCATCCCTTGCATATTATAGTTCATCACAAAGCCTTTGTAGCTTGGTGGCAGCGATTGAAGAAATCTGTCAATAACACTATCATCCCGAAGATTAACTCCCAGCTGAGTCAAGTGGTCATGGTACCTGTCTGTGTCAAAACCGGCGGATCTCGGGTAGGAGGTCCCGAACTGTGCGTCTAGGATCGATGATAACAGGAGACGGGGGACATGATGTTTATGCAGGTTCGGGCCCTCTCTATGGAGGTAATACCCTACTTCCTGCTTGATTGATCTTGATGAATACGAGTATTACAAGAGTTGATCTACCATGAGATCATAATGGCTAAACCCTAGAAGTCTAGCCTATATGGGTATGATAGTGAGTACATGTGGTGTCCTTTCCGGACTACCCCCTTCGGTTTATATAGACATCGAGGGGATCTAGGATTTACATGGAGTCGGTTACATAAGAAGGAATCTACGGTCGCCAAGCTTGCCTTCCACGCCAAGTAGAGTCCAATCCGGACACGGTGCAGTCTTCGGCCTTCACGTCTTCACAGCCCATCAGTCCGGCCCATGGATAACAGGCCGGACGCCCGAGGACCCCTTAGTCCAGGACTCCCCCATTACCCAGACATTCCGAGTATGTGTTCACTAACAAAATATTCTCCTCCATCTTGCAGCTATAGAACTTGTTGGAGACTTCATATCTCTCAAGTTGGGCATTTGCTTGAAATATTAACTTCAACTCCTGGAACATCTCATATGTTCCATGATGTTCAAAATGTTTGAAGTACCGATTCTAAGCCGTAAAGCATGGCACACTGAACTATCGAGTAGTCATCAGATTTAGCTTGCCACACGTTCATAACGTCTGGAGTTGCTCCTGCAGTAGGCCTCGCACCTAGTGGTGCTTCAAGGACGTAATTCTTTTGTGCAGCAATGAGGATAATCCTCAAGTTACGGACCCAGTCTGTGTAGTTGCTACCATCATCTTTCAACTTAGCTTACTCTAGGAACACATTAAAATTCAAGGGAATGGTAGCACAGGCCATTGATCTACAACAACATAGATATGCAGAAACTATCAGGACTAAGTTCATGATAAATTTAAGTTCAGTTAATCATATTACTAAAGAACTCCCACTTAGATAGACATCCCTCGAGTCATCTAAATGATCACGTGATCCATATCAACTAAACCATGCATGTTCGATCATCACGTGAGATGGAGTAGTTTTCAATGGTGAACATCTCTATGTTGATCATATCTACTATTTGATTCACGTTCGACCTTTCGGTCTCAGTGTTCTGAGGCCATGTCTGTACATGCTAGGCTCGTCAAGTTTAACCCGAGTATTCTGCATGTGCAAAACTATCTTACACCCGTTGTATGTGAACATAGAGCTTATCACACCCGATCATCACGTGGTGTCTCGGCACGACGAACTGTAGCAACGGTGCATACTCAGGGAGAACACTTGTATCGTAATGTGCATTACCGAGAGGGCGCAGAGATACCTCTCTGATACTCGGAGTAACAAATCCTAATCTCGATCTGTGCCAACCCAACAAACACCTTCGGAGACACCTGTAGAGCATCTTTATAATCACCCAGATACATTGTGACATTTGACAGCACACAAATTGTTCCTCATGTATTCGGGAGTTGCATAATCTCATAGTCAAAGGAATATGTATAAGTCATGAAGAAAGCAATAACAATAAAAGTTAACGATCATTATGCTAAGCTAACGGATGGGTCTTGTCCATCACATCATTCTCTAATGATGTGATCCCGTTCATCAAATGACAACACATGTCTATGGTTAGGAAACTTAACCATCTTTGATTAACAAGCTAGTCAAGTAGAGGCATACTAGGGATACTTTGTTTTTTCTATGTATCCACACATGTATCAAGTTTACGGTTAATACAATTCTAGCATGAATAATAAACATTTATCATGATATAAGGAAATATAAATAACAACTTTATTATTGCCTCTAGGCCATATTTCCTTCAATTTTTGGGGTTTTGGTTTTTTATATCTGAAAATAATATGATAAAAATAGACCCGGGGGCTATAGTTTTCACTAGAGGCTTCTCTCTTGAAGAAAGCATACGGTGGGTGAACAAATTACTGTTGATCAATTGATAGAAAAGCGCATAGTTATGATAATATCCAAGGCAATGATCATGCATATAGGCATCATGTCAGTGACAAGTAGACCGACTCCTGCCTGCATCTACTACTATTACTCCAAACATCGACTGCTATCTAGTATGCATGTAGTGTATTAAGTTAACAAGAATAGAGAAACGTCTTAAGCAAGATGACATGATGTAGTGGGATAGATCCAAACAATATGGTGAAATCCCCATCTTTTTATCATTAATCGCAACAATACAAATACGGGTCTCACTACCCCTACTGTCACTGGGTGAGGACACTGCAAGATTGAACCTATCACAAAGCACCTCTCCCATTACAAGATAGATCAATCTAGTTGGCTAAACCTAATCAATAGATCAGAGAGAAATACAAAGCTATCTTAATCATGCATAAAAGAGTTCACAAACCCACAATTCATCGGATCTCAGCAAACACATCACAAAACAAGATTACATCGAATAGAACTCCAAGAACATCGAGGAGAACATTATACCGAAGATCAAAGAGAGAGAGAATAAGTCATCGAGCTACTAACTATGGACCCATAGGTCTGTGGTAAACTACTCACACATCATCGAAAGGGCAATAAGGTTGGTGTAGAGGCCCTCCGTGATCGAAACCCCCTCCGGCAGAGTGCCAGAAAAGGCCCCAAGATGGGATCTCACAAAAACAGAACCTTGCGGCGGCAAAAAAGTATTTTCGGTGTGCCCTCTGGTATATGGGGAATATTGTGGTATTTATTGAGCTAGAATTAGGGTTAGGGGAGTCCCGAGGGGCCCACAAGCCTGGGGGCGCCCCCTATTGCGTGCCTCTAGGGCTTGTGGCCCTGTGTTGGCTCCTTTGGCCTCCTCCTGAAGCTTCATGGTCGTTTTCTGGTCCAAGAGAAATCCTCAAAAAGTTTCGTTACGTTTGGACTCTGTTTGGTATTGATTTTCTGTAGAAGACAAAAACAAGGAAAAAGCAGCAACTGGCACTGGGAACTAAGTTAATAGGTTAGTCCCCAAAAATGATATAAAATAGTGTATTAATGCATATAAAACATCCAAGATGGATAATATAATAGCATGGAACAATAAAAAATTATAGATACGTTGGAGACGTATCAATGATCTACTTCGAGATTGTTGTGTGTAAAATTTTGTTCTATCCACTAGCACAACCTCGGCTTATATAAGTTACCAGAGGCCTAGGATTACAAGAGTCCTAGTCAGCTACATCAGTGGAGAGGATCCTTCACGAAAAATGAGTCATTGTCCTTTACGCCAAGGCTTCTTGATTTTCCTTGTAGATTGTCATGGTCGTCCAAAGTGGCCCGGGATAGAATAGACAAGGAGGTCCTCAGCCCGGCCCACCTGTACGGGAGTTGACATGGTGAGAGCCCCCCCTAGCCGGACACCATTAGTAGCCCCTGAACTGATCTTCAAGTTTGGCTACACCTCAGCTTATCTAAGCTGCTCGTCGTCTTTGTTCGCCAGTCTTGAAAAACTAGCTCAATGAGAAGTTTCCTCGATCAGTATCTTCTAGCAACCGAGCTCCAATGCCGGACTGCATCCGAGGTGACGTAAACCACCTCGGTCTTGAAAAGGTTAAAGGAGTTTAGCTGAGCTGCACACCGGAAAGGTTTCTTGCACTGCAGGCCTCTACACAGAGGCAATAATAAAGTTGTTATTTATATTTCCTTATATCATGATAAATGTTTATTATTCATGCTAGAATTGTATTAACCGGAAACTTAGTACATGTGTGAATACATAGACAAACAGAGTGTCACTAGTATGCATCTACTTGACTAGCTCATTAATCAAAGATAGTTAAGTTTCCTAGCCATGGACAAAGAGTTGTCATTTGATGAACGGTATCACATCATTAGAGAATGATGTGATTGACTTGACCCATCCGTTAGCTTGGCACTTTGATCATTTAGTTTACTGCTATTGCTTTCTCCATAACTTATACATGTTCCTCACTATGAGATTATGCAGCTCCTGAATACCGGAGGAACACTTGGTGTGCTATCAAATGTCACAACGTAACTGGGTGACTATAAAGATGCTCTACAAGTGTCTCTGATGGTGTTTGTTGAGTTGGCATAAATCGAGATTAGGATTTGTCACTCCGTGTATCGGAGAGGTATCTCTGTGCTCTCTCGGTAATGCACATCACTATAAGCCTTGCAAGCAATGTGACTAATGAGTTAGTTACGGGATGTTGCATTATGGAACGAGTAAAGAGACTTCCCGATAACGAGATTGAACTAGGTATTGAGATACCGACGATCGAATGTCGGGCAAGTAACATACCGATGACAAAGGGAACAACGTATGCTGTTATGCGGTTTGACCGATAAAGATCTTCGTAGAATAGGTAGGAACCAATATGAGCATCCAGGTTCCTCTATTGGTTATTGACCAGAGACGAGTTTCGGTCATGTCTACATAGTTCTCAAACCCGTAGGGTCCGTACGCTTAACGTTCTGTGACGATCGGTATTATGAGTTTATGTGTTTTGTTGTAACGAAGGTAGTTCGGAGTCCCGGGTTTGATCACAAACATGACGAGGAGTCTCGGAATGGCCGATACATAAAGATCAATATATTGGAAGGCTATGTTTGGACATCGGAATGGTTCCGGTGAGTTCGGGCATTTACCGGAGTATCGGGGGGTTACCGGAACCCCCCGGGGAGTATATGGGCCTTAATGGGCCTTACTGGGAGAGAAGAGGAGGCGACCTAAGTGGGGGCACGCTCCCCGAGCCCAATCCGAATTGGGTGGGGGGGCCCTTTCCTTTCTCCTTCTCCCTTTCCTTCTATTCCTAGTGGGACTAGGAAAGGCGGGAGTCCTACTCCTACTAGGAGGAGGACTCCTCCCCCCTTGGCGCGCCTAGAGAGGGCCGGCCGGCCTCCCCATCCCTCCTTTATATACGTGGGGAGGGGGGCACCCTAGGACACACAAGTTGATTGTTTAGCCATGTGCGGTGCCCCCCTCCACAGATTTCCACCTCAGTCATATCGTTGTAGTGCTTAGACGAAGCCCTGCGTTGGTAACTTCATCATCACCATCATCACTCCGTCGTGTTGACGAAGCTCTCCCTTGACACGCAGCTAGATCTAGAGTTCGTGGGACGTCACCGAGCTGAACGTGTGCAGATTGCGGAGGTGCCGTACCTTCAGTGCTAGGATGGGCCGGATCGTGAAGACGTACGACTACATCAACCGCGTTGTCATAACACTTGTTCTTACGGTCTATGAGGGTACATAGACAACACTCTCCCCTCTTGTTGCTATGCATCACCTAGATGGATCTTGCGTGTGCGTAGGATTTTTCTTGAAATTACTGCATTCCCCAACGGTGGCATCCAAGCCAGGTCTATGCGTAGATGTTATATGCATGAGTAGAACACAAAGGAGTTGTGGGCGTGGGTATATACATATTTCTTGCCGTCACTAGTTGATTCTTGATTTAGTGGCATTGTTGGATGAAGCGGCTCAGACCGACATTATGCGTACGCTTACGCGAGACTGGTTCTACCGACGTGCTTCGCACATAGGTGGCTAGTGGGTGCCAGTTTCTCCAACTTTAGTTGAATCGGATTCAATGAACAGGGTTTTTTCTGAAGATCAAAAAGCAATCACTATACCGCATTGCAGTTTTTGATGTGTAGGTAAGAACGGTTCTTGCTCAGCCCGTAGCAGCCACGTAAAACTTGCAACAACAAAGTAGAGGATGTCTAACTTGTTTTTGCAGGGCATGTTGTGATGTGATATGGTCAAGACATGATGCTAAATTTTATTGTATGAGATGATCATGTTTTGTAACAGAGTTATCGGCAACTGGCATGAGCCATATGGTTGTCGCTTTATTGTATGAAATGCAATCGCCATGTAATTGCTTTACTTTATCACTAAGCAGTAGCAATAGTCGTAGAAGCAATAGTTGGCGAGACGACAACGATGCTTCGATGGAGATCAAGGTGTCAAGCCGGTGAAGATGGTGATCATGACGGTGCTTTGGAGATGGAGATCAAAGGCACAAGATGATGATGGCCATATCATATCACTTATATTGATTGCATGTGATGTTTATCCTTTATGCATCTTATTTTGCTTAGTTTGGTGGTAGCAATATAAGATGATCTCTCACTAAATTTCAAGGTACAAGTGTTCTCCCCGAGTATGCATCGTTGCTACAGTTCGTCGTGCCGAGACACCACGTGATGATCGGGTGTGATAAGCTCTACGTTCACATACAACGGGTGCAAGCCAGTTTTGCACACGCGGAGTACTCGGGTTAAACTTGACGAGCCTAGCATATGCAGGTATGGCCTCAAAACACCGAGACCGAAAGGTCGAGCGTGAATCATATAGTAGATATGATCAACATAGTGATGTTCACCATTGAGAACTACTCCATCTCACATAATGATCGAACATGGTTTAGTTGATATGGATCACGTGATCACTTAGATGATTATAGGGATGTCTATCCAAGTGGGAGTTCTTAAGTAATATGATTAATTGAAGTTTAATTTATCATGAACTTAGTACCTGATAGTATTTTGCATGTCTATGTTGTTGTAGATAGATGGCCTGTGCTGTTGTTCCATTGAATTTTAATGCGTTGCTAGAGAAAGCTAGGTTGAAAGATGATGGTAGCAATTACACGGACTGGGTCCGTAACTTAAGGATTATCGATCGTCACATAAACTCATATTACCGATCGTCACCGAACCTTAAGCGTGCGGACCCTACAGGTTCAAGAACTATGTAGACATGACCGAGAATCGCCTCCAGTCAATAACCAATAGCGGAACCTGGATGCTCATATTGGCTCCTACATATTCTACGAAGATCTTTATTGGCCAAACCACATAACAACATACGTTGTTCCCTTTGTCATCGGTATGTTACTTGCCTGAGATTCGATCATCGGTATACTCATACCTAGTTCAATCTCGTTACGGGCAAGCCTCTTTACTTGTTCCATAATGCATCATTCCGCAACTAACTCATTAGTCACAATGCTTTCAAGGCTTATAGTGATGTGCAATACCGAGAGGGCCCAGAGTTACCTCTTCGATAATCGGAGTGACAAATCCTAATCTCGATCTACGCCAACTCAACAGGTACCACCGGAGACACCTGTAGAGCACCTTTATAATCACCCAGTTACGTTGTGACGTTTGGTAGCACACAAAGTGTTCCTCCGATACTCAGGAGTTGCATATTCTCATAGTCATAGGAACATGTATAAGTCATGAAGAAAGCAATAACATCAAACAAGACCATCATCATGCTAAGCTAATGGATGGGTCAAGTCAATCACATCATTCTCTAATGATGTGATCTTGTTAATCAAATGAAAACTCCTGTCTATGGTTAGGAAACATAACCATCATTGATTCAACGAGCTAGTCAAGTAGAGGCAAACTAGTGACATTCTGTTTGTCTATGTATTCACACATGTACTAAGTTTCCGGTTAATACAATTCTAACATGAATAATAAACATTTATCATGATATAAGGAAATATAAGTAACAACTTTATTATTGCCTCTAGGGCATATTTCCTTCAGTCTCCCACTTGCACTAGAGTCAATAATCTATATTACATAGTAATGATTCTAACACCCATGGTGTCTTGGTGCTGATCATGTTTTGCTCGTGAGAGAGGCTTAGTCAACGGGTCTGCAACATTCAGATCCGTATGTATCTTGAAAATCTCTATGTCCCCCTCCTTGACTTGATCGCGGATGGAATTGAAGCGTCTCTTGATGTTCTTGGTTCTTTTGTGAAATATAGATTCCTTTGCCAAGGCAATTGCACCAGTATTGTCACAAAAGATTTTCATTGGACCCGGTGCACTAGGTATGACACCTAGATCAGATATGTACTCCTTCATCCAGACTCCTTCATTTGCTGCTTCCGAAGCAGCTATGTACTCCGCTTCACACGTAGATCCCGCCACGACGCTTTGCTAAGAACTGCACCAATTGACAGCTCCACCGTTCAATAAAAACATGTACCCGGTTTGTCACTTAGAGTCATCCGGATCAGTGTCAAAGCTTGCATCGACGTAACCATTTACGACGAGCTCTTTGTCACCTCCGTAAATGAGAAACATATCCTTAGTCCTTTTCAGGTATTTCAGGATGTTCTTGACCGTTGTCTAGTGATCCACTCCTGCATTACTTTGGTACCTCCCTGCTAAACCAATAGCAAGGCACACATCAGGTCTGGTACACAGCATTGCATACATGATAGAGCCTATGGCTAAAGCACAGGGAACATCTTTCATTTTCTCTCTATCTTCTGAAGTGGTCGGGCATTGAGTCTAACTCAACTTCACACCTTGTAACACAGGCAAGAACCCTTTCTTTGCTTGATCCATTTTGAACTTTTTCAAAACTTTATCAAGGTATGTGCTTTGTGAAAGTCCAATTAAGCGTCTTGATCTATCTCTATAGATCTTGATGCCCAATATATAAGCAGGTCCACCGAGGTCTTTCATTGAAAAACTCTTATTCAAGTATCCTTTTATGCTATCCAGAAATTCTATATCATTTCCAATCAGCAATATGTCATCCACATATAATATTAGAAATGCTACAGATCTCCCACTCACTTTCTTGTAAATACAGGCTTCTCCAAAAGTCTGTATAAAACCATTTGCTTTGATCACACTATCAAAACGTTTATTCCAACTCCGAGATGCTTGCACCAGTCCATAGATGGATCGCTGGAGCTTGCACACTTTGTTAGCACCCTTTGGATCGATAAAACCTTCAGGTTGCATCATATACAACTCTTCTTTCAGTAATTCATTCAGGAATGCAGTCTCTACATCCATTTGCCAAATTTCATAATCATAAAATGCGGCAATTGCTAACATGATTCGGACGGACTTAAGCATCGCTACGGGTGAGAAAGTCTCATCGTGGTCAACTCCTTGAACTTGTCGAAAACCTTTTGCAACAAGTCAAGCTTTGTAGACAGTAACATTACCGTCAGCGTCAGTCTTCTTCTTGAAGATCCTTTTATTCTCGATGGCTTGCTGATCATCAGGCAAGTCAACCAAAGTCCACACTTTGTTCTCATACACGGATCCCATCTCAGATTTCATGGCCTCAAGCCATTTTGCGAAATCTGGGCTCATCATCGCTTCCTCATAGTTTGTAGGTTCGTCTGGTCAAGTAACATGACCTCCAGAATAGGATTACCGTACCACTCTGGTGCAGATCTTACTCTGGTGCGGATCTTCATCATTAGCTTCCTCACTAATTGGTGTAGGAGTCACAGGAATAGATTTCTGTGATGAACTACTTTCCAATAAGGGAGCATGTATAGTTACCTCATCAAGTTATACTTTCCTCCCACTCACTTCTTTCGAGAGAAACTCCTTCTCTAGAAAGGATCCATTCTTAGCAAAGAATGTCTTGCCTTCGGATCTGTGATAGAAGGTGTACCCAACAGTCTCCTTTGGGTATCCTATGAAGACACATTTCTCCGATTTGGGTTCGAGCTTATCAGGTTGAAGCTTTTTCACATAAGCATCGCAGCCCCAAACTTTAAGAAACGACAACTTCGGTTTCTTGCCAAACCACAGTTTATAAGGCGTCGTCTCAACGGATTTAGATGGTGCCCTATTTAACATGAGTGCAGCCGTCTCTAAAGCATAACCCCAAAACAATAGCGGTAAATCAGTAAGAGACATCATAGATCGCACCATATCTAGTAAAGTACGATTACGACGTTCGGACACACCATTACGTTGTGGTGTTTCGGGTGGCGTGAGTTGCGGAACTATTCCACATTGTTTCAAATGAAGACCAAACTCGTAACTCAAATATTCTCCTCCATGATCAGATCATAGAAACTTTATTTTCTTGTTACGATGATTTTCCACTTCACTCTGAAATTCTTTGAACTTTTCAAATGTTTCAGACTTATGTTTCATCAAGTAGATATACCCATATCTGCTCAAATCATCTGTGAAGGCGAGAAAATAACGATACCCGCCGCGAGGCTCAACATTCATCGGACCACATACATCAGTATGTATGATTTCCAACAAATCTGTTGCTCGCTCCATAGTTCCGGAGAACGGAGTTTTAGTCATCTTGCCCATGAGGCATGGTTCGCAAGTACCAAGTGGTTCATAATCAAGTGATTCCAAAAGTCCATCAGAATGGAGTTTCTTCATGCGCTTTACACCAATATGACCTAAACGGCAGTGCCACAAATAAGTTGCACTATCATTATTAACTTTGCATCTTTTGGCATCAATATTATGAATATGTGTATCACTACTATCGAGATTCATCAAAAATAGACCATTCTTGCCTTTGGATCTATGATAGAAGGTGTACCCAACAGCTTCTGTTGGTTATCCTATGAAGACACATTTTTCCGATTTGGGTTCGAGTTTATCAGGCTGAAGCTTTTTCACATAAGCATCACAACCCCAAACTTTAAGAAACGACAACTTAGGTTTCTTGCTAAATCATAGTTCATATGGTGTCATCTCAACGGATTTAGATGGTGCCCTATTTAACGTGAATGCAGCTGTCTCTAAAGCATAACCCCAAAACGATAGTGGTAAAACGGTAAGAGACATCATAGATCGCACCATATCTAATAAAGTACGGTTACGACGTTTGGACACACCATTATGCTGTGGTGTTCTAGGTGGCGTGAGTTGCGAAACTATTCCACATTGTTTTAAATGAAGACCAAACTCGTAACTCAAATATTCGCCTCCGCGATCCGATCGTAGAAACTTTATTTTCTTGTTACGATGATTTTCCACTTCACTCTGAAATTCTTTGAAGTTTTCAAATGTTTCAGACTTATGTTTCATTAAGTAGATATACCCATATCTACTCAAATCATTTGTGAAGGTCAGAAAATAACGATACCTGCCGCGAGCCTCAACACTCATCGGACCGCATACATCAGTATGTATTATTTCCAATAAGTTAGTGGCTCGCTCCATTGTTCTGAAGAACGAAGTCTTAGTCATCTTTCCCATGAGGCATGGTTTGCAAGCATCATGTGATTCATAATCAAGTGATTCCAAAAGCCCATCTGCATGGAGTTTCTTCATGCGCTTTACACCAATATGACCTAAACGACAATGCCACAAATAAGTTGCACTATCATTATTAACTTTGCATCTTTTGGCATCAATATTATGAATATGTGTATCACTACGACCGAGATTCAACAAAAATAGACCACTCATCAAGGGTGCATGACCATAAAAGATATTACTCGTATAAATAGAACAACCATTATTCTCTGATTTATATGAATAACCGTCTCGCATCAAACAAGATACAGATATAATGTTCATGCTCAACGCTGGCACCAAATAACAATTATTCAGGTCTAAAATTAATCCCAAAGGTAGATGTAGAGGTAGCGTGCCGACCGTGATTGCATCGGCTTTGGAACCATTTCCCACACGCATCGTCACCTCGTCCTTAGCCAATCTTCGCTTAATCCGTAGCCCCTGTTTCGAGTTGTAAATATTAGCAACAGAACCAGTATCAAATACCCAGGTGCTACTGCGAGCATTAGTAAGGTACACATCAATAACATGTATATCACATATACCTTTGTTCACCTTGCTATCCTTCTTATCTGCCAAATACTTGGGGCTGTTCCGCTTCCAGTGACCAGTCCCTTTGTAGTAGAAGCACTCAGTTCCAGGCTTAGGTCCAGACTTGGGTTTCTTCACTTGAGCAGCAACTAGCTTGCTGTTCTTCTTGAAGTTCCCCTTCTTCACTTTACCCTTTTTCTTGAAACTGGTGGTCTTGTTGACCATCAACACTTGATGCTCCTTCTTGATTTCAACCTCCGCAGCTTTTAGCATCGCGAAGAGCTCGGGAATTGTCTTATCCATCCCTTGCATATTATAGTTCATCATGAAGCTCTTGTAGCTTGGTGACAGCGATTGAAGAATTCTGTCAATGGCACTATCATCCGGAAGATTAACTCCCAGTTGAATCAAGTGATTGTTATACCCAGACATTTTGAGTATATGCTCACTGACAGAACTATTCTCTTCCATCTTGCAGCTGTAGAACTTATTGGAGACTTCATATCTCTCAATCCGGGCATTTTCTTGAAATATTAACTTCAACTCCTGGAACATCTCATATGCTCCATGACGTTCAAAACATCGTTGAAGTCCCGGTTCTAAACCGTAAAGCATGGCACACTGAACTATCGAGTAGTCATAAGCTTTGCTCTGCCAGACGTTCATAACATTTGGCGTTGCTCCTGCAGCGGGTTTGGCACCTAGCGGTGTTTCCAGGACGTAATTCTTCTGTGGAGCAATGAGGATAATCCTCAAGTTACGGACCCAGTCTGTGTAATTGCTACCATCATCTTTCAACTTTGCTTTCTCAAGGAACGCATTAAAATTCAACGGAACAACAACACGGGCCATCTATCTACAACAACATAGACATGCAAAAAACTATCAGGTACTAAGTTCATGATAAATTAAAGTTCAATTAGTCATATTACTTAAGAACTCCCACTTAGACAGACATCCCTCTAATCATCTAAGTGATCACGTGATCCATATCAACTAAACCATGTCCGATCATCACGTGAGATGGAGTAGTTTTCAATGGTGAACATCACTATGTTGATCATATCTACTATATGATTCACGCTCGACCTTTCGGTCTCAGTGTTCCGAGGCCATATCTGCATATGCTAGGCTCGTCAAGTTTAACCCGAGTATTCTGTGTGTGCAAAACTGGCTTGCACCCGTTGTATGTGAACGTAGAGCTTATCACACCCGTTCATCACGTGGTGTCTCGACACGACGAACTTTCGCAATGGTGCATACTCAGGGAGAACACTTATACCTTGAAATTTAGTGAGAGATCATCTGATAATGCTACTGTCGATCTAAGCAAAATAAGATGCATAAAAGATAAACATCACACCCAATCAATATAAGTGATATGATATGGCCATCATCATCTTGTGCTTGTGATCTTCATCTCCAAAGCACCGTCATGATTACCATCGTCACCGGCTTGACACCTTGATCTCCATCGAAGCATCGTTGTCATCACGCCAACCATTGCTTCCACGACTATCGCTACCGCTTAGTGATAAAGTAAAGCAATTACATGGCGATTGCATTTCATACAATAAAGTGACAACCATATGGCTCATGCCAGTTGCCGATAACTGTGTTACAAAACATGATCATCTCATACAATAAAATTTAGCATCATGTCTTGACCATATCACATCACAACATGCCCTACAAAAACAAGTTAGACGTCCTCTACTTTGTTGTTGCAAGTTTTACGTGGCTGCTATGGGCTGAGCAAGAACCGTTCTTACCTACACATCAAAAACCACAACGCGGTATAGTGATTGCTTTTTGATCTTCAGAAAGAACCCTGTTCATTGAATCTGATTCAACTAAAGCTGGAGAAACAGACACCCACTAGCCACATGTGTGCGAAGCACGTCGGTAGAACCAGTCTCGCGTAAGCGTACGCGTAATGTCGGTCTGGGCCGCTTCATCCAACAATGCCGCTGAATCAAGAATCAACTAGTGACGACAAGCAATATGTATATACCCACGCCGAGAACTCCTTTGTGTTCTACTCGTGCATATAACATCTACGCATAAACCTGGCTCGGATGCCACTATTGGGGAACGCAGTAATTTCAAAAAAATTCCTATGCACACGCAAGATCAGGGTGATGCATAGCAACAAGAGGGGAGAGTGTCGTCCATGTACACTCGTAGACCGTAAGCGAAAGTGTTATGAGAACGCGGTTTATGTAGTAGTACGTCTTCACGATCCGACCGATCCAAGTACCAAACGTATGGCACCTCCGAGTTCAGCACACATTCAGCTCGGTGACGTCCCATGAACTCCGATCTAGCAGATCTATGAGGGAGAGTTCCGTCAGCATGACGGTGTGATGATGGTGATGATGATGCTACCGATGCAGGGCTTCGCCTAAGCACCACTACGATATGACCGAGGTGGATTATAGTGGAGGGGGGCACCGCACACGGCTAAAAGGCCAACTAATCAACTTGTGTGTCTATGGGGTTCCCCTGCCTCCGTATATAAAGGACTGGAGGAGGGGGAGAGGCCAGCCCTCCTAGGCGCGCCCCAAGGGGAGTCCTACTCCCACTGGGAGTAGGACTCCAACCCTTCCAATAGTAGGGGTAGGAGAGAGGGAAGGAGAAGAGAGGGGAAAGGAAAGGGGACGCCGCCTCCCCTCCTTGTCCAATTCGGACTAAAGGGAGAGTGGGCATGCGGCCTGCCCTGGCCGCCCCTCCTCTTCTCCACTAAGGCCCAATAGCCCCATTACACTCCCCGGGGGTTCTGGTAACCCCCGGTACTCCAGTATTTGTCCGAACTTGCCCAGAACCCTTCCGAAGTCCAAACATAGTCATCCAATATATAAATATTTATGTCTCGACCATTTCAAGACTCCTCGTCATGTCCGTGATCATATCCGGGACTCCGAACTAACTTCGGTACATCAAAACACATAAACTCATATTATCGATCATCACCGAACTTTAAGCATGCAGACCCTACGAGTTCGAGAACTATGTAGACATGACTGTCGATGTCAAAACCGGCGGATCTCGGGTAGGGAGTCCCGAACTGTGCGTCTAAGGCGGATGGTAACGGGAGGCAGGGGACACAATGTTTACCCAGGTTTGGGCCCTCTTAATGGAGGTAATACCCTACGTCCTGCTTGATTAATATTGATTATATGAGTATTACAAGAGTTGATCTACCACGAGATCGTAGAGGCTTAACCCTAGAAGCTAGCCTATGGTATGATTGTTGTTGTCCTACGGACTAAACCCTCCGGTTTATATAGACACCGGAGGGGGCTAGGGTTACACAAAGTCGGTTACAAGGAATGAGATATACACATCCGTATCACCAAGCTTGCCTTCCACGCCAAGGAGAGTCCCATCCGGACACAGGACGAAGTCTTCAATCTTGTATCTTCATAGTCCAACAGTCCGGCTGTCCGAAGACCCCCTAATCCAGGACTCCCTCAGTAGCCCCTGAACCAGGCTTCAATGACGATGAGTCCGGCGCGCAGTTTTGTCTTCGGCATTGCAAGGCGGGTTCCTCCTCCGAATACTCCGTAGAAGATTTTGAACACTAGGATAGTGTCTGGCTCTGCAAAACAAGTTCCACATACCATGGTAGAGAGAATAATATTTCCACAAATCTAATCTGCTGACACGTTTTGACAGCATGACATCATGTCATGGCCCGGTCTTTATTCAAACCGTTTTTCTCAACCAGCACTGCACATATCGCGAGGCGGTTTTCCTGACACGTCTTGTCAAAGTAGAGATCGAGTCCCTCTTATTACGGGATTCTCATCAATACAGACATGGGTAACCCAACCATGCCTGTTGGTATGACTCCTCGATTTTAGGCAAGTCCCAAACGGCCATGAGGAGGATGCTTGATATTCACCCTCTCTATAAAGAGGCCAAGGCCTATCCTTTTTTCCCTCTCGTGCTCAATCGAATCCTTCCCCCGCCTCGAGTTCCAACACCCAAGGCTCAGGTCAGGCGCTTCGGGCCCTCAACCATGTCCGGATCCAACCTCCAAGGTCGGTGGATGCCTTCCTTTATCACAGAGGAGGACATCAAGAAGCTGAGAGAGGCCAGGTATCTGACCGCCGAAATCTCGCATAGGCTGCCCGCCCGAGGGCAGGTCATCCCCACTACCGAACCCAACGAGAGTGTTGTGTTCATCTCTCACTTCCTCCGAGGGCTAGGCCTCGCTCTGGATCCCTTTGTTAGGGGGCTCATGTTCTATTATGGGCTAGATTTCCATGATTTGGCCCCGGATTCCCTCCTTCACATCTCGTCGTTCATCGTCGTGTGTGAGGCCTTCCTCCGCATTACCCCACACTTCGGCCTGTGGCTCAAGACCTTCAATGTGAAGCCGAAGATGATCGAGGGGTGACACGCATAGTGCGGAGGTGCCGTAATAAGCAAAAGCGCTGATGTTACATGGCCAGAGGGTTCCTTCCCAGAAGTGTCTAGTTTGTGGCAGCGGGAGTGGTTTTATATCACAGCTCCCAGGAGTACCAAGTGGGTAGCCGCCCCTGCCTTTCGCTCAGGCCCCCCACCACAACTAACGTCATGGATCAACAAGGGGCTGAACTCGGGCCAAGTAAATGATGTGCCGATATTGCAGAGTCGCATCCGAGATCTCCTCGAGAGAGATGTCAACCTGGTCTCGGTAATGCAAGTCATGCTAGTTCGTCGGGTCCAGCCTTGCAAACGTTGACCCCTATGAATGTGGGAATTCAACCCGGAAGGACCGTGAACTATTCAGCACTTCCTCGGCATGACGCTCGAAGAGATGTACAAATTGTTCTTCGGACCCCAAATAAAGTGTCCGGAGACCACGAGGATACGGGTCTGAGCTGTAATCGCCCCAATACCCAAGTAAGTAATCCCATGGCCGAACACGTTGTCTTTTTATTTATCATAACATCATTATGAAAAGTCGCTCTTTGACCAGGACTGGATAACAAAGGCGAAGATGATTAGGTGTAAGGCCCCCCTTCCCGAAGGCTCGGCCAATCCAGTACTAGCCAGAATGCTCGAGTCGGTGCCTTACCAGGCACCCTCAGGGGGAAGATGAAGGGGGGAATAAAGAGCCTGAAAGCAGGCCTCACTCATCATTCATCCGAACGGGGTGAATTAGCACCTCCGCGAAGGAGGATAACTAGGAAGAAGAATGTGACATTCCCTCTCCCCGAGGAAGGAAAAGGACCACCTCCGAAGACCCGGAAACAAAGGTTTCCAAGCGGGGGAAGGAATCTTCGCCAGAGGGTCCTGCCTCGGAGGGTACTCTTGCCGCACAGCGCCCGCAAGGGGATCAACCCTTGACCGAGCTGTAAGTAAACCAAAGGTACTTAATAGTCAAAATATCCTACCTTACTTCTGAAGACAATAACTGAAGCTTATATCTTGCAGTTTGGATCGTAGCCCTTCTCGACAGAGTTCGTCTTCGAGGGATCTTCTTCCGGAGATGATGGAGAGCGAAACACCTCCCCCTACCACCCCGCCTCATGAGGCGGGTGACCCTGAAGTGTCGTCGCGGAGGGTTTCTCCTGATCCACCAAGGCCAGAGGGTAATCCTTTGGCCACCCGAAGTCCTCAGTATTAGGCTCCTAAAGAGAGCAACAGAAAGAGTCCGGAGCCGTACAGTGTGCGGTCGGATGCACTGAAGGATCTTTTGGAGCAAGCAGCCATCTCAGAAGCGCATCGTATGCTAATGGGTATGGTGATTGAAAGGATTTCATCCGCCGAAAGTGGGTTGTGTGAAGCTTTTATGAGTCTGCTGAAAGGCTTTGAGGTACGTGAAATAGTGTATGTTTTTGACAGTACCGCACACGTTAGGTGTGCCCTATGCAGATAGTAGCCCCTGAGACTCTGTTTGCCGTCGAGAACGGCGGTAAACAGAGGATCATAGTCCCAGGTAATAATCAGACCGCCTTCATGTGCAGGTGGCTGAATGTCCGGTGGCTAGCCGGACTGGTGAGTTTGCCGAGTTGAAGCGATAACTTGATGCGGCAGATGCCGACATTGTGCTTGTCAACAAGCGGCTCGACGAGGCACAGGGTATGTGATTTCTCCGGTGATCAACACATAGTAAGAGGAGCATGATGCCAGTATCTTTAATATGTTGTGACTGCAGATGGAGCTGCCACCGTGGAGACCCTTCGGGCGGAACTTACCCGAGCCAAGGAACAAGCCAGAAATAGCGATGCGGCCGCTCTAAAGGCGGTCGAAGAGCTGAGGGCCGAACAGGCCGCACATTGCTAGAGCAAGGAAGGAATGGCCAAGATGGCCATTGAGTTGAAAGATGCCGTCGACCGTTACCAGCTTCTTGAAAAAGAAAGCCGAGCAAAGGCGACGGACCTGGAGAAGGCCATGGTAGCAGCCAAGGAAGTCCGCTCCAAAATCTGAGCGACAAAGGAGGAGCTGCGTCAAGCTGGACATATCGCGGCTGGGAAGCCCTTTTTGTTGCGGACGAAGTTTGGAGATTCTAAGTATGCCCCTCTTGATCAACTATGGAGTTCTGCAGACACATACGTGGATTTGGCAGCAAGTGCTGTTGATGCGGCTGAGTACTTCAAGGATCAAAAAGATCATGAAGTGGAAAAGCTGTTCTGGTCACAGTTCCATGCTCCAGTGCGTCCGCTGCTGTTGAATGAGCGAATGGCCGAGTGGGACAAGCTCCATAGGTTGTCCGAACTTGCCATGAGGTCTGTTGTGGATCATCTGTGGCTGGAAGGGCCAAGGCCGAATAGTTACTTTAGTTTGGTGCAACAATTCCTTGGTGCTGTGCCGCACATCGATGCTATGAAGAGGTCGGTGTTCATAGAGGGTGCGTAGATGGCACTTGCCCGTGTCAAGACATACTGGACAGAAATGGAGGACACCACTATTGCAACATAGGGTTCGACCGTGGGCCGAGTAGCTGCCGAGCACTACTTTGAAGAAGTCCTTGAAGGCGCTCGTTCGATAGAGGTGCAGTGCTCGAAGAATATTATGTTCTAGTGGCATGTATTCCCATTGTAAAAACAATTTTTTATTGTATTATGAAGGTTGTGTTTATACTTTTGCCTGAAAGTAGTATGATGCCTCCTATGCGGCCGTTTATGTATATATGTATATAACCCGAAAGTTTGCAGTCGTCGGCTTCAGCCCCCCATGCATATAATGCAGGGGTGTTTGCAAAAAACGCGTATTCACACTTGATCCAACGTCTTGGTCCATTAAGGAGGTGGTAGCACAGCGAACGAGACAACCGGACTATATTGCTTTAACACTTTCACTTAGCCATAGGAGTTTGACTGCGAGACTACTAGATAACCCCTGGTACCTCTACGCTCATCCGAATATGGGGCGCGTACGTACATGCCCGGGAAACGGCCCTTCGTTAATGCGGAGGAATCCCGAAGATTCCGCTAAGTCATCGAGTGGTTGACCAGTCTCGCGCTTTATCATGACAGTTAGTTTTCGGCTTTCTCTACTAAGGTGCTCCTCCGGATGAACCAGGGCACAATCGCAGTAGTTCTCCCAGTGCTACCTTAGCCGATATAGTGGAACGTAAGGTACCAAAACACGGGAGCCGGGCAAACCCAACATTTGACCAAAGACATGATTCGGAGCTGATGCATATAAGGCCAAACTCACGAGGCCGAACACTCCCTAAGGTATTCGGTCTTTATAGCATATGCCGGGCTGAATAGTGCCCTAAATGATAAACCCCGAGTGTCCAAGTACGTGCAATATCCTGACGTGGCCACATGCCAATAACGTCAGCATACTTCTCGGTTGTATTGGGTATTCGGAGGATGTGAACAACAAGAGACAGTAAAAAAGGTTTACGTAGGGTCTTAATCTGAAAAGAAGCCTTTGAGCGGGTCCCTGCTGCACGCCTGCGCTCGTGTCTCCGTTGTGCCGTGTCCTAGATGGGTGTAGCACGATTGTCATCTGTAAAAGAGAAGAACTCAGGTGAAAGTTGTCGTGCTAGAAAATTGGTTATTATCAATAATCCATTAAAATTCAAGATAAGTCGAGTTGAGCCGAACTAGCCCTGATTACACGCGGGAAGCCCCTGGTACCGTCTATGAGGGTTTAACCATCAAACCAATCTCATGTATTTGTAGTGATGCGCCGGACTCATCTAACCGTGTCCGTGGTCTTGACGACCTCTCATTTATTCTGGTTGGTGAGGCCTTCTAGTGCTCGGCTGTTAAAGCCGCCGCACATTCTTCCGTGCATAGAGAACGCTCAATGTTTCCACTAACTGTGATGTTGCCGCGTGGATCGGGCATCTTAAGCTTGAGAGAAGCGTAATGCGGTACTGCATTAAAACGAGCAAAAGCCACTCTTTCGAGTAGTGCTTGATAGCCACTTCGAAATGGAGCGATGTAGAAAGTTAACTTTTCGCTTCGGAAGTTGTCGGAAGAACCGAATACAACCTCTAGTAATAGAGAGCCCGTGCAGCGGGCCTCTTGGCCTGGTATTACTCCCTTGAAGGTAGTATTGCTGCGGCTGATTTTTGTCGGGTCTATCCCCATTTTGCGGGCTGTGTCCTGATATATCAGATTTAGACCACTGCCGCCGTCCATAAGGACTCGTGCGAGATGGTATCTGTTTATTATTGGGTCTAACACCAAGGCAGCTAATCCTTCATGTCGGATGCTTGTCGCGTGATCCATGCGATCAAAGGTGATCGGGCAGGCCAACGAGGGGTTGAACTTAGGGGTGACGGGCTCTACGGCGCGTGTGTTTCGGAGTGCATGTTTGCTTCTCCTCTTCGTCGCATGGATCATGTTTAATGTTTTAACCTCTGGTGGGAATTTTTTCTGTCCTCCAGTGTTTTGCTGGCGAGGTTCGTCCTCGTCTTCGCTTGGTGTCTCCCCCCCTTTGTGTTCAGCGTTTAGCTTACCGGCCTACTTGAAGACCCATCATTCTCTGTGGGTGTGATTTGCAGGTTTATCAGGGGTGCCATGAATCTGACATAGTTTGTCGAGAATCCTGTTTAGGCCAGACGGTCCATCTCTGCTGCCTTTGAAAGGCTTTTTCCGCTGACCTGGTCGAGAGCCCCTGAATCCGGCGTTTACCGCCTTATTATCTGGGCTATTTTCTTTATTTGGCCGCTTGTTTTTATTGCGTCGTGGTTTTCCATTGCCATCCCTGACTTCGGATGTGCTTGGGTCGCTGGTGCTACTGCGGGCTAACCAGCTATCTTCGCCCGCGCAAAAGCGGGTCATGAGGCTTGTCAGGGCTGCCATTGTTCTTGGTTTTTCTTAGCCGAGGTGTCTGGCAAGCCATTCGTCTCGGACGCTGTGCTTGAAAGCTGCTAAGGCCTCGGTGTCCGGGCAGTCGACAATTTGGTTCTTCTTAGTGAGAAACTTGTTCCAAAGCTTTCGGGCTGACTCTCCGGGCTGCTGAATTATATGACTTAAATCGTGGGCATTCAGAGGTCGGACATAGGTCCCTTGAAAATTAGCCCGGAAAGCATCCTCGAGCTCCTCCCAACTTCCAATTGAGTTTTCGGGGAGGCTTTTCAGCTAGTGTCGAGCTGGTCCTTTAAGCTTGAGGGGCAAGTACTTGATGGCATGGAGATCATCTCCGCGAGCCATATGGATATGGAGGATGAAGTCTTCAATCCAGACCCTAGGGTCTGTGGTCCCGTCGTACACCTCTATGTTCACTGGTTTGAATCCTTCTGGGAATTCGTGGTCCAGCACCTCATCGGTGAAACATAGGGGGTGTACGGCACCCCTATATTTGGATGTACCATGGCGTTCGGACAGTTGTAGTATTCGGTTTTGATTTTGTGCCGGAGTGCGCTTCCTAGATCCATAAATGGATCTGGTCATACCGGATTTTTGGCGCAAGTCCTCACGTAGATCATGTGTTGACTTATGTGCGACCTTGTTAGCCGCTCTATCATGGTCACAAGGTGGTTCATTCGGCCGGTTGGCCGTTTCATTTTTCAGCTATGTGGGCTTTAAGGCCTCATCGTCGAATTCAGGTAATAGCTTGCGCTTTGGATAGCTCTTTGTGTGGTAACTTCCACCATACTTTTCTTCATTTTCGAGCACTTTGTTCCACCTGCTGTTGAGCGTATTTTGTGCAGCCTTAAGCCTTTGCTTCTGCTTCTTCAGACTCCTCGCTGTGGCAATAAGCCTTCTACGGTGGTTCTCTTGCTCCAAATGTGTTTCCGGGATGATGTGTGCATCTTCGTCCGGACTGTTTTCCTCCCCAGAGGGGGTTTGATGAGGTTTATCCTCGGCGTTGCCATGTTCGGGCGTCGAATCTGTACTATGTTCGCTGTTTGCAGCTTCATCGTGCTCTGCCGCCGGGGCAATGTGGTCATCATTTCCTCTGGAGTCGACTCGAGTGTTATTTTCTCTTGCGCTGTTATCGCTTTGTTTGCCGAGGCGGGATTTGGAGCGGCACCTACGCCGACGCTTTGTTTGCTTCTTGGAGGGGTCATCCTCCGCTGTCTCCTGCCGTTCCTCATCGCCGTTTTCTTTGGGTGTATCCACCATATATATGTCATGTGATGAAGTGGCTGTCCGGTGCCCTGTGGGCACTAGTTCCTGTTCCTCTCCTGCATCGTCGTCCATGCCCTCGATGTTTTCATAGTCGAAATTGATCATGTCGGTTAAATCATCGACAAAGGCTACTAAGTGGGTGGTGGGTGGGCAGCGAATTCCTTCGCCGTCCGCATCCCATTCTAGCCAGACATAGTTCGGCCAAGGATCTCCTGACAAGGAGAGAGACCTTAATGAATTTAGCACGTCGCCGAAGGGTGAGTGCTGAAAGATATCCACGGAGGTGAACTCCATGATCGATGCCCAATCGGATTCGATAGGCACGGATGCAGGCGGCTCGGAGTCCGTGGCCGGAGATGAATCCAGTGGTTCGGCAACACGGCTCTCGTAAGGGGTGAAGTCAGTATCCGGCTCCATCGCCACTAAGAGTGCGGCCTCCATGGCGGGTCAATCCCTCCGTCCTCGGATGGTGCAATTTGCTCCGGATTGAAGGATGGAGTAGTTGCAGATGCGATCTCCCGAACACTGTCCGACGGCAGAGTTACGTCATGCTCGTCGTGATTGTGCGGCGCACCTAACATGGGCTCGAGCCCATCGAAGATCAAGTCTCCGCGGATGTCGGCAATGTAGTTTAAGTTTCCGAACCTGACCTGATGGCCAGGGCCGTAGCTTTCGATCTGCTCCAAATGGCCAAGCGAATTGGCCTGCAGTGCGAAGCCACCGAATACGAAGATCTGTCCGGGGAGGAAAACCTCACCCTGGACCGCGTCATTGCCGATGTTCGAAGGGGTCATCAAGCCTTATGGTGACGGCATAGTGGAACTCTCAATGAAAGCACCAATGTCGGTGTCAAAACCGGTGGATCTCGGATAGGGGGTCCCGAACTATGAGTCTAAGGAGGATGGTAACAGGAGGCAGGGAACACAATGTTTACCCATGTTCGGGCCCTCTTAATGGAGGTAATACCCTATGTCCTGCTTGATTGATATTGATGATATGAGTATTACAAGAGTTCATCTACCACGAGATCGTAGATGCTTAACCCTAGAAGCTAGCCTATGGTATGATTGTTGTTGTCCTACGAACTAAACCCTCCGGTTTATATAGACACCGGAGGGGGCTAGGGTTACACAAACTCGGTTACAAGGAAGGAGATCTACACATCCGTATCACCAAGCTTGCCTTCCACGCCAAGGAGAGACCCATCCGGACACGGGACGAAGTCTTCAATCTTGTATCTTCATAGTCCAACAGTCCGGCCAAAGGATATAGTCCGGCTGTCCGAAGACCCCCTAATCCAGGACTCCCTCAATGACCGAGACTCATCTCCGGTCAATAACCAATAGCGGAACCTGGATGCTCATATTGGCTCCTACATATTCTACGAACATTTTTATCGGTCAAACCGCATAACAACATACATTGTTCCCTTTGTCATCGCTATGTTACTTGCCTGAGATTCGATCGTCGGTATCCTCATACCTAGTTCAATCTCATTACCGGCAAGTCTCTTTACTCGTTATGTAATGCATCATTCCGCAACTAACTCATTAGTCACAATGCTTGCAAGGCTTATAATGATGTGCATTACCGAGTGTTGGGGAACGTAGTAATTTCAAAAAAATTCCTACGCACACGCAAGATCATGGTGATGCATAGCAACGAGAGGGGAGAGTGTGATCTACGTACCCCTGTAGATCGACAACGGAAGCGTTTGGTTGATGTAGTCGTACGTCTCCACGGCCCGACCGATCAAGCACCGAAACTACGGCACCTCTGAGTTCTAGCACACGTTCAGCTCGATGACGATCCCCGGACTCCGATCCAGCAAAGTGTCGGGGAAGAGTTCCGTCAGCACGACGGCGTGGTGACGGTCTTGATGCACTACCGTCGCAGGGCTTCGCCTAAGCACCGCTACAATATTATCGAGGACTATGGTGGAAGGGGGCACCGCAGACGGCTAAGAATATGATCACGTGGATCAACTTGTGTGTCTAGGGGTGCCCCCTGCCCCCGTATATAAAGGAGCAAGGGGAGGAGGCCGGCCGGCCCTATAGGCGCGCCAAGGAGGAGTCCTCCTCCTAGTAGGAGTAGGACTCCTACTAGGAGGGGGAAGGAAGTGGGGAGGGAGAGGGAAAGGGGGGCGCCGCCCCCCCTCTCCTAGTCCAATTCGGACCAGGGGGGAGGAGCTGTGCGGCCCACCTTTGGCTGCCCCTCTCTCTTTCCACTAAGGCCCATTTGGCCAATTACTTCTCCCGGGGGGTTCCGGTAACCCTCCGGCTCTCCGGTTTTCTCCGAAATCACCCGGAACACTTCCGGTGTCCGAATATAGCCGTCCAATATATCAATCTTCATGTCTCGACCATTTCGAGACTCCTCGTCATGTCCGTGATCACATCCGGGACTCCGAACTAACTTCGTTACATCAAAACTCATAAACTCATAATATAACTGTCATTGAAACCTTAAGCGTGCGGACCCTACGGGTTCGAGAACTATGTAGACATGACCGAGACACGTCTCCGGTCAATAACCAATAGCGGAACTTGGATGCTCATATTGGCTCCTACATATTCTACGAAGATCTTTATCGGTCAGACCGCATAACAACATACGTTGTTCCCTTTGTCATCGGTATGTTACTTGCCCGAGATTCGATCGTCGGTATCTCAATACCTAGTTCAATCTCGTTACTGGAAAGTCTCTTTACTCATTCCGTAATACATCATCTCGCAACTAACTCATTAGTTGCAATGCTTACAAGGCTTATGCGATGTGCATTACCGAGAGGGCCCAGAGATACCTCTCCGACAATCGGAGTGACAAATCCTAATCTCGAAATACGCCAACCCAACATGTACCTTCGGAGACACCTGTAGAGCACCTTTACAATCACCCATTTACGTTGTGACGTTTGGTAGCACACAAAGTGTTCCTTCGGCAAACGGGAGTTGCATAATCTCATAGTCATAGGAACATGTATAAGTCATGAAGAAAGCAATAGCAACATACTAAACGATCGGGTGCTAAGCTAATGGAATGAGTCATGTCAATCAGATCATTCACCTAATGATGTGATCCCGTTAATCAAATAACAACTCTTTGTTCATGCTTAGGAAACATAACCATCTTTGATTAACGAGCTAGTCAAGTAGAGGCATACTAGTGACACTCTGTTTGTCTATGTATTCACACATGTATTATGTTTCCGGTTAATACAATTCTAGCATGAATAATAAACATTTATCATGATATAAGGAAATAAATAATAACTTTATTATTGCCTCTAGGGCATATTTCCTTCAGTCTCCCACTTGCACTAGATTCAATAATCTAGATTACACAGTAATGATTCTAACACCCATGGAGCTTTGGTGTTGATCATGTTTTGCTCGTGGAAGAGGCTTAGTCAACGGGTCTGCAACATTCAGATCCGTATGTATCTTGCAAATCTCTATGTCTCCCACCTGGACTAGATCCCGGATGGAATTGAAGCGTCTCTTGATGTGCTTGGTTCTCTTGTGAAATCTGGATTCCTTTGCCAAGGCAATTGCACCAGTATTGTCACAAAAGATTTTCATTGGACCCGATGCACTAGGTATGACACCTAGATCGAATATGAACTCCTTCATCCAGACTCCTTCATTTGCTGCTTCCGAAGCAGCTATGTACTCCGCTTCACATGTAGATCCCGCTACAACGCTTTGTTTAGAACTGCACCAACTGACAGCTCCACTGTTTAATGTAAACACGTATCCGGTTTGTGATTTAGAATCGTCCGGATCAGTGTCAAAGCTTGCATCAACGCAACCTTTTACGATGAGCTCTTTGTCACCTCCATATATGAGAAACATATCCTTAGTCCTTTTCAGGTATTTCAGGATGTTCTTGACCGCTGTCCAGTGATCCACTCCTGGATCACTTTGGTACCTCCCTGCTAGAATTATAGCAAGGCACACATCAGTTCTGGTACACAGCATTGCATACATGATAGAGCCTATGCTGAAGCATAGGGAACATCTTTCATTTTCTCTCTATCTTCTGCAGTGGTCGGGCATTGAGTCTTACTCAACTTCACACCTTGTAACACAGGCAACAACCCTTTCTTTGCTTGATCCATTTTGAACTTCTTCAAAACTTTGTCAAGGTATGTGCTTTGTGAAAGTCCAATTAAGCGTCTTGATCTATCTCTATAGATCTTAATGCGTAATATGTAAGCAGCTTCACCGAGGTCTTTCATTGAAAAACTCTTATTCAAGTATCCCTTTATGCTATCCAGAAATTCTATATCATTTCCAATTAGTAATATGTCATCCACATATAATATCAGAAATGCTACAGAGCTCCCACTCACTTTCTTGTAAATACAGGCTTCTCCAAAAGTCTGTATAAAACCAAATATTTGATCACACTATCAAAGCGTTTATTCCAACTCCGAGAGGCTTGCACCATTCCATAAATGGATCGCTGGAGCTTGCACACTTTGTTATCTCCCTTTGGATCGACAAAACCTTCTGGTTGCATCATATACAACTCTTCTTCCAGAAATCCATTCAGGAATGCAGTTTTGACATCCATCTGCCAAATTTCATAATCATAAAATGCGGCAATTGCTAACATGATTCGGATAGACTTAAGCATCGCTACGGGTGAGAAGGTCTCATCGTAGTCAATCCCTTGAACTTGCCGAAAACCTTTTGCGACAAGTCGAGCTTTGTAGACAGTAATATTACCGTCAGCGTCAGTCTTCTTCTTGAAGATCCATTTATTCTCAATTGCTTGCCGATCATCGGGCAAGTCAACCAAAGTCCATACTTTGTTCTCATACATGGATCCCATCTCAGATTTCATGGCTTCAAGCCATTTTGCGGAATCTGGGCTCACCATCGCTTCTTCATAGTTTGTAGGTTCATCATGATCTAGTAGCATGACTTCCAGAACAGGATTACCGTACCACTCTGGCGCGGATCTCACTCTGGTTGATCTACGAGGTTCAGTAGTATCTTGTTCTGAAGTTTCATGATCATCATCATTAGCTTCCTCACTAACTGGTGTAGGTGTCACTGAAACAGTTTTCTGTGATGCATTACTTTCCAATAAGGGAGCAGGTACAGTTACCTCGTCAAGTTCTACTTTCCTCCCAGTCACTTCTTTCGAGAGAAACTCCTTCTCCAGAAAGTTTCCGAATTTAGCAACAAAAGTCTTGCCTTCGGATCTATGATAGAAGGTGTATCCAATAGTTTCCTTTGGATATCCTATGAAGACACATTTCTCCTATTTGGGTTCGAGCTTATCAGGTTGAAGCTTTTTCACACAAGCATCGCAGCCCCAAATTTTCAGAAACGACAACTTTGGTTTCTTGCCAAACCACAGTTCATAAGGCGTCGTCTCAACGGATTTTGATGGTGCCCTATTTAACGTGAATGCGGCCGTCTCTAGAGCGTATCCCCAAAACGATAGCGGTAAATCAGTAAGAGACATTATAGATCGCACCATATCTAGTAAAGTACGATTACGACGTTCGGACACACCATTATGCTGTGGTGTTCCGGGTGGCGTGAGTTGCGAAACTTTTCGCATTGTTTCAAATGTACACCAAACTCGTAACTCAAATATTCTCCTCCACGATCAGATCGTAGAAACTTTATTTTCTTGTTACGATGATTTTCAACTTCACTCTAAAATTCTTTGAACTTTTCAAACGTTTCAGACTTATGTTTCATTAAGTAGATATACCCATATCTGCTTAAGTCATCTGTGAAGGTGAGAAAATAATGATATCCGCCACGAGCCTCAATATTCATCGGGCCACATACATCTGTATGTATGATTTCCAACAAATCTGTTGCTCTCTCCATATTACCGGAGAACGGTGTTTTAGTCATCTTGCCCATGAGGCACGGTTCGCAAGTACGAAGTGATTCATAATCAAGTGGTTCCAAAAGTCCATCAATATGGAGTTTCTTCATGCGCTTTACACCGATATGACCTAAACGGCAGTGCCACAAATAAGTTGCACTATCATTATCAACTCTGCATCTTTTGGCTTCAACACTATGAATATGTGTGTCACTACTATCGAGATTCAACAAAAATAGACCACTCTTTGAGGGTGCATGACCATAAAAGATATTACTCATATAAATAGAACAACCATTATTCTCAGATTTAAATGAATAACCGTCTCGCATCAAACAAGATCCAGATATAATGTTCATGCTTAACGCTGGCACCAAATAACAATTATTTAGGTCTAATATTAATCCCGAAGGTAGATGTAGAGGTAGCGTGCCGACTGCGATCACATCGACTTTGGAACCGTTTCCCACGCGCATCTTCACCTCGTCCTTAGCCAATCTTCGCTTAATCCGTAGTCCCTATTTCGAGTTGCAAATATTAGCAACAGAACCAATATCAAATACCCAGGTGCTACTGTGAGCATTAGTAAGGTACACATCAATAACATGTATATCACATATACCTTTGTTCACCTTGCCATCCTTCTTATCCGCCAAATACTTGGGGCGGTTCCGCTTCCAGTGACCAGTCTACTTGCAGTAGAAGCACTCAGTTTCAGGCTTAGGTCCAGGTTTGGGTTTCTTCTCTTGAGTAGCAACTTGCTTGCCGTTCTTTTTGAAGTTCCCCTTCTTCTTCCCTTTGCCCTTTTTCTTGAAACTAGTGGTCTTGTTGACCATCAACACTTGATGCTCCTTTTTGATTTCTACCTCTGCAGCTTTCAGCATTGCGAAGAGCTCGGGAATAGTCTTATTCATCCCTTGCATATTATAGTTCATCATGAAGCTCTTGTAGCTTGGTGGCAGTGATTGGAGAATTCTGTCAATGACGCAATCATCTGGAAGATTAACTCCCAATTGAATCAAGTGATTATTATACCCAGACATTTTGAGTATATGCTCACTGACAGAACTGTTCTCCTCCATCTTGCAGCTATAGAACTTATTGGAGACTTCATATCTCTCAATCCGGGCATTTACTTGAAATATTAACTTCAACTCCTGGAACATCTCATATGCTCCATGACGTTCAAAACGTCGTTGAAGTCCCGATTCTAAGCCGTAAAGCATGGCACACTGAACTATCGAGTAGTCATCAGCTTTGCTCTGCCAGACGTTCATAACATCTGGTGTTGCTCCAGCAGCATGCCTGGCACCCAGCGGTGCTTCCAGGACGTAATTCTTCTGTGCAGCAATGAGGATAATCCTCAAGTTACGGACCCAGTCCGTGTAATTGCTACCATCATCTTTCAACTTTGCTTTCTCAAGGAACGCATTAAAATTCAACGGAACAACAGCACGAGCCATCTATCTACAATCAAGCATAAACAAGCAAGATACTATCAAGTACTAAGTTTCATGATGAATTTAGGTTCAATTAATTTACTTAAAGAACTCCCACTTAGATAGACATCCCTCTAATCATCTAAGTGATTACGTGATCCAAATCAACTAAACCATGTCCGATCATCACGTGAGATGGAGTAGTTTGATTGGTGAACATCACTATGTTGATCATATCTACTATATGATTCACGCTCGACCTTTCAGTCTCCGTGTTCCGAGGCCATATCTGTATATGCTTGGCTCGTCAAGTATAACCTGAGTATTCCGCGTGTGCAACTGTTTTGCACCCGTTGTATTTGAACGTAGAGCCTATCACACCCGATCATCACGTGGTGTCTCAGCACGAAGAACTTTCGCAACGGTGCATACTCAGGGAGAACACTTCTTGATAATTAGTGAGAGATCATCTTATAATGCTACCGTCAATCAAAGCAAGATAAGATGCATAAAAGATAAACATCACATGCAATCAATATAAGTGATATGATATGGCCATCATCATATTGTGCTTGTCATCTCCATCTTCGAAGCACCGTCGTGATCACCATCGTCACCGGCGCGACACCTTGATCTCCATCGTAGCATCGTTGTCGTCTCGCCAATCTTATGCTTCTACGACTATCGCTACCGCTTAGTGATAAAGTAAAGCATTACAGCGCGATTGCATTGCATACAATAAAGCGACAACCATATGGCTCCTGCCAGTTGCCGATAACTCGGTTACAAAACATGATCATCTCATACAATAAAATTTTAGCATCATGTCTTGACCATATCACATCACAACATGCCCTGCAAAAACAAGTTAGACGTCCTCTACTTTGTTGTTGCAAGTTTTACGTGGCTGCTACGGGCTTAAGCAAGAACCAATCTTACCTACGCATCAAAACCACAACGATAGTTTGTCAAGTTGGTGATGTTTTAACCTTCGCAAGGACCGGGCGTAGCCACACTCGGTTCAACTAAAGTTGGAGAAACTGTCACCCGCAAGCCACCTATGTGCAAAGCACGTCGGGAGAACCGGTCTCGCGTAAGCGTACGCGTAATGTCGGTCCGGGCCGCTTCGTCCAACAAATACCGCCGAACCAAAGTATGACATGCTGGTAAGCAGTATGACTTATATCGCTCACAACTCACTTGTGTTCTACTCGTGCATATAACATCAACATATAAAACCTAGGATCGGATGCCACTGTTGGGGAACGTAGTAATTTCAAAAAAAAGTCCTCCACACACGCAAGATCATGGTGATGCATAGCAACGAGAGGGGAGAGTGTGATCTACGTACCCCTGTAGATCGACAACGGAAGCGTTTGGTTGATGTAGTCGTACGTCTCCACGGCCCGACCGATCAAGCACCGAAACTACGGCACCTCTGAGTTCTAGCACACGTTCAGCTCGATGACGATCCCCAGACTCCGATCCAGCAAAGTGTCGGGGAAGAGTTCCGTCAGCACGACGGCGTGGTGACGGTCTTGATGCACTACCGTCGCAGGGCTTCGCCTAAGCACCGCTACAATATTATCGAGGACTATGGTGGAAGGGGGCACCGCAGACGGCTAAGAATATGATCACGTGGATCAACTTGTGTGTCTAGGGGTGCCCCCTGCCCCCGTATATAAAGGAGCAAGGGGAGGAGGCCGGCCGGCCCTATAGGCGCGCCAAGGAGGAGTCCTCCTCCTAGTAGGAGTAGGACTCCTACTAGGAGGGGGAAGGAAGTGGGGAGGGAGAGGGAAAGGGGGGCGCCGCCCCCCTCTCCTAGTCCAATTCGGACCAGGGGGGAGGAGCCGCGCGGCCCACCTTTGGCTGCCCCTCTCTCTTTCCACTAAGGCCCATATGGCCAATTACTTCTCCCGGGGGGTTCCGGTAACCCTCCGGCTCTCCGGTTTTCTCCGAAATCACCCGGAACACTTCCGGTGTCCGAATATAGCCGTCCAATATATCAATCTTCATGTCTCGACCATTTCGAGACTCCTCGTCATGTCCGTGATCACATCCGGGACTCCGAACTAACTTCGGTACATCAAAACTCATAAAATAATTGTCATTGAAACCTTAAGCGTGCGGACCCTACGGGTTCGAGAACAATGTAGACATGACCGAGACACGTCTCCGGTCAATAACCAATAGCGGAACCTGGATGCTCATATTGGCTCCTACATATTCTACGAAGATCTTTATCGGTCAGACCGCATAACAACATACGTTGTTCCCTTTGTCATCGGTATGTTACTTGCCCGAGATTCGATCGTCGGTATCTCAATACCTAGTTCAATCTCGTTACCGGCAAGTCTCTTTACTCGTTCCGTAATACATCATCTCGCAACTAACCCATTAGTTGCAATGCTTGCAATGCTTATGTGATGTGCATTACCGAGAGGGCCCAGAGATACCTCTCTGACAATCGGAGTGACAAATCCTAATCTCGAAATACGCCAACCCAACATGTACCTTTGGAGACACCTGTAGAGCACCTTTATAATCACCCATTTACGTTGTGATGTTTGGTAGCACACAAAGTGTTCCTCCGGCAAACGGGAGTTGCATAATCTCATAGCCATAGGAACATGTATAAGTCATGAAGAAAGCAATAGCAACATACTAAACGATCGGGTGCTAAGCTAAGGGAATGGGTCATGTCAATCAGATCATTCACCTAATGATGTGATCACGTTAATTAAATAACAACTCTTTGTTCATGGTTAGGAAACATAACCATCTTTGATTAACGAGCTAGTCAAGTAGAGGCATACTAGTGACACTCTGTTTGTCTATGTATTCACACATGTATTATGTTTCCGGTTAATACAATTCTAGCATGAATAATAAACATTTATCATGATATAAGGAAATAAATAATAACTTTATTATTGCCTCTAGGGCATATTTCCTTCACCGAGAGGGCCCAGAGATACCTTTCCGATAATCGGAGTGACAAATCCTAATCTTGATCTATGCCAACTCAACAAGTACCATCGGAGACACCTATAGAGCACCTTTATAATCACCCAATTACGTTGTGACGTTTGGTAGCACACAATGTGTTCCTACGGTACTCGGGAGTTGCATAATCTTATAGTCATAGGAACATGTATAAGTCATGAAGAAAGCAATATCATCAAACTAAACGATCATCGTGCTAAGCTAACGGATGGGTCAAGTTAATCACATCATTCTCTAATGATGTGATCTTGTTAATTAAATGACAACTCATGTCTATGGTTAGGAAACATAACCATCATTGATTCAACAAGCTAGTCAAGTAGAGGCAAACTAGTGACATTCTGTTTGTCTATGTATTCACACATGTACTAAGTTTCCGGTTAATACAATTCTAGCATGAATAATAAACATTTATCAACATATAAGGAAATATAAATAACAAATTTATTATTGCCTCTAGGGCATATTTCCTTCAGCATAATTTCATAGTCAAAGGAATATGTATAAGTCATGAAGAAAGAAATAGCAATAAAAGTTAGCGATCATTATGCTAAGCTAACGGATGGGTCTTGTCCATCACATCATTCTCCTAATGATGTGATCCCGTTCATCAAACGACAACACATGTCTATGGTTAGGAAACTTAACCATCTTTGATTAATGAGCTAGTCTAGTAGAGGCTTACTAGGGACACAATGTTTTGTCTATGTATTCACATATGTATCAAGTTTCCGGTTAATACAATTCTAGCATGAATAATAAAAATTTATCATGATATATGGAAATATAAAATAACAACTATATTATTTCCTCTAGGGCATAATTCCTTCATCATCAATGACCAAATTTCAAAGCCCACAAAAGTCTTTCATTTCTCCACTATCTCCACTAATTTTTCAATCCTTCGGGGCCTCTGAGCTATTCCACTTTAGATTCCAAATCACTACTTGTCCGAAGCTAGCAAGCCATTCCATTTAGAACCGCCAAGCTACTGTGCAATCTTTCTCTATCCTCTTATGAATTTCCAAACCCTCCTTCTCGAAATTTCTGAAGGCATTCCAAAGAGTAGATTTGTGAGGTTGGTCATTCAAAGCCTCCTCCTACTCCTCCTCAGTCGAATCCAGGTCAGCAAGGAAGGAGGGTGGGTCAGAGTGATGAGTGACAACCTCGAGCCGCTCCCCTCCTTCTCATCGGTCTGAGTGGGGATGAAGTGCTCGAGGATGTTCTCCTCCTCACGACGGCGTGCCTGCATTTTGATCTCGCAAAGCTGCAAGACTACCTCGAGTGGGTCATTGGAATCAGGCTTGGGCTCGGGCTGGCCACATCGTTCACTGAAACAAGGTGGGGGACAGGCTGAATGGGATGGCTTCCTCTTCATACCATCCGCATTAGTGGAGCTTTCGGGGCCACGTGAGGCACTAGATCCCCCGTGGCCACTCAATCCGCCATGGTCGTGGGAGGAGAATCTCGCGGCTACCACGAATGGCGCACCAAGAGGAGAGTTCGCGTGTGGCATCTCAGATGAGTGGTTCTGCCCCGCTACCATGTTGAGCCAATAGGATGAATTCTTGCGTGGCGGCATTGTCGCAAACAGTGGAGGAGATGGGAGGGGATGCGGCATTGTCGCTATTAGGCTTTTTATAGCCTGGGATGATGTCGCGTGGCAGCCATACGACCGACCTCCTCGTGAATCAAAAAGAGCGGTCACCATTAATGGGTGGGTAGTTAGCAGTCGCCAACCAACTCACCGGCGGTTACAGCTATGGAGGTAGAAGGCGAAACTTCTCTCTCATGCTAGCGGTTGGATTTAGAGAGAGCTACAAACGGGACCTTCACAGACTTCAAATATGGAGGATACGAGGTTGTTTTTTGAGTGAGCTTCATAAACTTTTTTCGTAAATACGCTAAAGTGCGTATCTTTTCATTGATAGGAAGGGAGCATACATCATAATAAAGGGAGGGGAATGCAAACTCATTGTCTTGTGCACAAAAGGCAAGACAAAGAGTTGCAGAGCATTGGTGACGGGCTTCTCAGCCCAATTACAAGATTATGACCCTATGCTAGAAAGTAGTTTTGTAACACCCCGGATGTAACTTGCCATATTTATACTCCGACTCTTGCCATTTTTGGCTCTAAGTTATGAGATTCCCTCGTGGTTGAGTTTTGTCTTCGTTTTGCATTTTGTCCATGTCATGCATTTCGTACCATGTCATCATGTGCATCTCATTTGCATACGTGTTCGTCTCATGCATCCGAGCATTTTCCCCGTTGTCTGTTTTGCAATCCGACACTCCTACGTCCTCCGGCGCCCCCTTTTGTCTCTTTTTGTGTGCGGGTGTCAAACATTCTCGGAATGGACCGTGATTTGCCAAGTGGCCTTGGTACACCACCGGTAGACCGCCTGTCAAATTTCGTGCCATTTGGAGTCCGTTCGATGCTCCAACGGTTAACCGAGGAACCGCAAAGGCCTTGTGTGTGTTGCAGCCCAGCACCCCTCCAAAGTGGCCCAATAACCCATCCAAACCTATCCCATGTCCTCCGCCATCGGATCACGATCGCATGGCCAAAAACTACACCTCATTTGGACAATCCCACCTCCTTCTAGGTATAAATATGTGCAACCCTCTCCAAATTTCGGGCGAAACCCTAGTCTTCTCCTCCCTCTCGCCCAGCGGACATGTCCGCGCGCCGCCGGACAGAACCCGCAGCCGCCCCGCACCAATGAGATGCCGCCAAGTGGCGAGCGCCGCCTCCTCCCATGCCGGCCCGCTCGGGCCCGAGGCCGCCCCCCGCAGCCCATCTCCCCTGTGCCTCCCCGCGCCAAGCTCCCGCCACTACAAAAAAATACACTTCTGTGATGATACGTGTGCTGGCACGTGAAATCGCCGCGCAACACCAGAATATTTGTCGTGCTTTCGTGACGACGAACGATTGCTTTACGAGCAAAGCAACAAAGATTTCCTCGCTTTCGTGGAGGAGAACCGGCTGCTTTCCAGCGCAAAACGGCAAAGATCGCCAAACCCTAGGGCTGCTAGAGCTTGGCAGGAGGTAATGATAGAAAATAAACGTACGTGAAAATAGAGTTTGTATTGATAGATCGATTGTTATCTTCCTCAATCGGCCATGGCCTTACATATATATGGCACGCTGGACTTGGCGTACAAGATTACAACTCTGAAGCTAAAACCGATCAGGACGCCTTTCTTGATTCGGTTACCATGTAGCATACGTCTATAAAAAATATACTTGCCAATCTAAGTACGTAGCAAATCTAGACCATATCCGTGTACATGCACTCTTGTATATATGAATAAAGTATTCCGGCCACGTCGCCATCACACTAAATATAGTGGCTAAGCATATGTATAAATACCTTGAGCCCACAAAGAAAATATTAAATATTCCGGCAATGTCGCAAATCAAACTGGATAATGGCCATCAGGACTAAGCATACTTCTTCATATACGTAGATATATATCACTTGCATGCATCACGCCCATGGTCCAGTATAGCATATGATTCTTCTTAGGACTTGTATCTTCACCTTCCATGAAATTTCCTGTGGCAACACTTTAACAATGCATTAACCGATCAACTTGATAAACCATTGATTTAATTTGGCTCATCACATACTAAGTAGCCAAATTATACCATCAACACATGCCCCCCTATTTTTGGTACAATTGCATTGACCAAAAGTACTATAGGAGTTGCCGTAGGATGAAGTCGATCACTGATCATATCATTACTCAGGGCGATGTCCAATGATACATCAGCTAAATTTTCTTAGGGCGATATCTCAAATAATATATCGACCAAATTTGCTCAGGGCGATACTTGGAATAACATATCGGCCACAACATGTTCAGTCCTCCTGCCACATGCTAGGATAGTACTTCTTCAAATACTTTCCATTGAGAGCTTTCGACAACTTATCTCCCTGCAAAGATTGTACAGAATATGAATTTCCAGGAACAATCTCTATAATTTTATATGGGCCTTCCCAACTCGGCGACCATTTGCCGAATTTCCTATCTTTAGTGCCAATAGGTAAAATCGTTTTCCACACTAAATCTCCTATTTGAAACGATTTTTCTCTCACCTTTTTATTATAAGCCTTGGCCACTCTTAATTTCTCCTTCTCTATTTCTCGCAAAGCTCTTAATCTCTCTTCTGAAATGTCATCTATGTTATCCATCATCAGGTCATTATAATCTACAGCCGACAAATCATTTTGTTTGGCCACTCTAAGAGCTTGTAAATTGACCTCTACGGGTAACACCGCCTCCTGGCCATATACTAGAACATACGGTGCTACTTGAGTCGCTCCGTGCTTAGATATCCGATGAGCCCATAAAGCTTCCGAAAGTACCTCATGCCACCTTTTTGGATGTTCCTCAATTTTCTTCTTTATAAGTTTAATTAAAGTTTTATTGCTAGATTCGGCCTGTCCATTAGCTTGAGCATAATAAGGCGACGGATTTAACAACTTAATTCCTAAAGATTCGGCAAATTCACGAAATTGATGAGACATCAAAGAAGCACCTTGATCAGTAGTTAAAGTTTGAGGAATACTGAATCTGTGAATAATATGCTCCAAAAAAAACTAATAACCTCTTTATGAGTCATATTTTTCAATGGAACTGCTTCAGCCCATTTAGTAAAATAATCTGTAGCAACTAGGACGAAGCGATGTCTTTTAGAAGATGAAGGATGTATCTCACCAATAAAATCTAAACCCCATCCTCTAAATGGCCATGGCCTAATTATGGGATTTAACATAGAAGCGGGCGCTAACTGTACATTACCAAATTTTTGACATGCCTCACAACCTTTATAATACCGAAAACAATCCTCTAACAAAGTCGGCCAGTAAAACCCCGCTCGTTTTAATAACCATCGCATTTTGTGAGCCGACTGATGTGTTCCACATATTCCTTCGTGCACTTCACCCATAGCTATTCTAGATTGATCAGAATCCAAGCATTTCAAAAATAACCCATCTATTGTTCGGCGATACAACTCATCGTTAAACAAAGTATATTTTAAAGCTTGCCGCCGAATTTTCCTATCTCTCGTTTAACTTGGATCCTTTAAATGATTAACTAGAGGAACTCTCCAATCACTTAGTTCTAAACTATTTGCTAATTCGGTCGTTTGTGACCCATGCACCGAATCTGCACTACATTGTACAGTTAGTTGATCAACTGTGCTAGGCCCAAGTGCACCCGGTGGCAAAGTATCCATCATTATAGACGCAGCATGCATCGGCTTGTCTAATATAAAAAACATTCCTTTACTAATATGATAACCGGATGCTTGCTGTGCTAAATAATTAGCTCTAGAATTTTCTTCTCTAGGTATATGATGGATGGTGAACGTATCTAGAGACTTAATTATGTCTAAACATCGGTCTAAATAACTATTTAATAACCCATCAAAACATTGAAATTCGCCTTTAATTTGTTGTACTACCAGAAGCGAATCCCCAAAAGCATCTACATCCATTACGCCCATTTCAACTAAAGTTTGTAAACCAAACTGTAAAGCTGCATACTCAGCTTGGTTATTAGTGCAAGGATATTCCAAACGGACGGATGTATTATAAAAAAACATTATTAGGTGAAACTAAAACATTACCGACGCCTTGCCCTTCCCTACAAACCAATCCATCAAAATAAAGCTTCCATGGGCATACACTAACATAATTAATGTTTTCATCATCTTTAATCCTATGATCAACAATGAAATCGGCGATAACTTGACCCTTCATAGCACGCAACGATTCATATGTTAAATCATATTCTATTAATGCGTAAGCCCACTTTCCAATCCTACCACTAAGAATCGGTCGTTGCAACATATACTTAATGATGTCAGCCTGGCAAGCTACAACACACGTACTAGAAAGAAGATAAGGCCGAAACTTGTTACATGCATAGTATAAAGATAAGCATAACTTTTCAATAAACACGTACCGACTTTCGGCGTCGAGCAAACGACGGCTTAAGTATGCAATGATGTATTCTTTCCCGCTGACCTCTTGCGCCAACACCGCACCGATCACCCTATTTTCTGCAGCAATGTACAACCTGAACGGCGCACCGGACTTGGGCGCCCGCAATATTGGAGGATTCGACAAGCATTACTTTATATAATTAAAAGCATCTTGTTGCTCTGCCCCCAAGTAAATTCGGCTTCATTCTTTAGCCGAAGTAGAGGAACAAACGATTCAATTTTACCTGCAAGGTTAGATATGAATCATCTCAAGTAATTAATTTTTCCTAACAACTTTTGCACATCCCTTTTACATGTGGGTTCCTCCAAATTTCTAATTGCCTCCACTTTCTTAGGGTAAATCTCTATGCCATTTTCATGAATTATGAAGCGTAAAAACTTGCCAGCCGACACGCCAAAAGCACATTTGAGTGGGTTCATTTTTAGTCCATACCGGCGCATCCTTTCAAAATCTAATCTTAAATCGACTAAATGATGATCAAACCCATCCGATTTAACAAGTATGTCATCAATATATATTTCTAGTACAATACCTAGAAGATCATGAAAAATTAAATTCATAGCTCGTTGGTATGTAGCGCCGACATTTTTCAACCCAAATGTCATAACGACCCACTCAAATAAACCAACAAAACCTGGGCAACGAAAAGCAGTCTTAGACATATCTTGTTCGGCCATAAATATTTGATTATAACCCGCATTACCATCTAAAAAGCTAATCACTTTATGTCCTGATGCATCATTAATAAGCATGTCAGCTATAGGCATAGGATATTCATCTTTCGGAGTAGCCTTATTCAAATCTCTAAAATCAACACAGATTCTAATATTACCAGTATTTTTCTTTTCCACGGGCACAATATTAGAAACCCAATCTGCATATCTACATGGCCGAATAAACTTAGCTTTTAACAACCGATCAACTTCTTCTTTGATGCGGTCATACAAATTAGGATTGAAACTTCTACGAGGTTGTTTATGCGGCCTAAAACCAGATTTAATAGGTAATCTATGCTCTACTAAATCTCTATCAAACCAGGCATCTCAGTATAATTCCAAGCAAAGCAATCAACAAATTCTTTAAGTAATAAACATACCTTACTTTTCTGATCGGCTTTCAATCTAGCTTTGATAAATGTAGGTCTCGGAATACTTCCATCACCAATATCAATTTCTTCAAGTGGACCAGCCGATGAGAATCCCTGTCTAAGCTTTTCCATGTTATCAAAATCTTCAATAGTTTCATGCATATCGTTCTTTCCCGAACGATACTCCTCCGTGCGTCTTTGCAGCCACTTAATACTATCATCTTTATTCATCATTTATATAGATAAATCATTAAGCCGAGCTACGTTAGCCGGCTGTGCATTTATAGGTACAAAGCCATCTCTACCAATATTGATATAATCATAGTCCGATAAATCCCTACCGGCCAAACATCGCATCTCACCGTGTTGCCAATCAACCGGTGCGTCCGTCAAAGCAATGCATGAAGAATTATCAACCTCAATCACCTCCACATCATCATTAACCCACTGAATTAAGCACTGATGTAAGGTAGAAGGGATGCAACAATTTGCATGAATCCAATCGCGTCCCAACAAAATATTATATCGGCCTTTGACATCAACAACAAAAAACGCAGTTGGCAACGTTTTGCTTCCGACTGTGAGCTCCATAGAAATAACGCCCTTAGCCTCGAACAATTCCCCTGAGAACCCACTAAGTCCTATATTGGTCTTCATTAACTCACTCTCTTTTCGGTTCAGCTTAGAAAATACCGAAAAGGGCATAATATTAACACCTGCACCGCCATCAACAAGTATGCGACCAATAGGCTTACCATCAATGTGACCTCTGATAAATAATGGCTTTAGGTGCTGCCCATGCTTCTCTGGTTTCTCAAATGTAGCATTCTTTGGGCCAAGAATAAGTTCAGCAATCTCAGCCTCGGGCGCGCGAAATTCAGCAGGCAACGCGAATACCATATTAACATCCATACCAGTTGGTACATCTTTATCATTCTCTGAATTTTCTGCAATAATGGTGTCATCCGTATTTTTATTTTCCTCTTCTGCGATGCACTTCTCCTTCCAAGTCTTTGTAGGCATCATTGGTTTATCATGATTGAACCATCTATCGCGCTTCTTCTCAGCTATCTCTTCCTTTATTTCCAATGTCCGCAGTCGCTGTACACGTCGTTTCTGAGTGTGGGTAAGTCCATTCGGGCACCACTGCGGTGCTGGTTTAGTCCTTGGCGCGACAAACTTAATTTGGTTGCCCCCCAGGTCCTTCGGCCTATACTAACATACTTCTGTTTTTCTGGCAAACATTTTATCTCTGTCCAAAAAACTTCTCTGCTGATCATATACGGTACTGGCATTAAATCCCTGGCCGCGTACATTGCCTGAGTCCCATCGTGTAGATGCACTAGTATTATACATGAAACTCCTCGGAGGCAAACTCCTGGACGTTCCTATGCCACAATTCTTTATGATCAAATCAGCTTGTGTGTTAGACGATTTAGGCTTCTGAATAGTACATGAAGATATAGCATCTGGTCGTGCATGCGGGTCATGCCCAGAATTAGTTTGCTTTTCAAATTGATCAGACTGGCCAGCTTGCCGCAACTTTACGCCATTACTTTTCTCCTCTGTACCGAGAGCTTCTTTCGAGACACTGCTTATTTCTGTACAATTGACAACACCTTCATCTGACTGGTGTTCCACTATTTTCAGACCATGAGTAGCATCTAAATCATCTGCACTTTTTCCGGGTTTAGGATCGGCACGTTTTACCGGCATCCATACTCGCTTGTAGTCGCCTTTATAGTTGTTACGCTCTGCACTGCGTACCGGTGATCGACCTCCTCGAATCTCGATGGCGTCATGTGATCTAGCCACCTCATTGAAACGAGCCCTTTTCTCATGTATGTTTGGTTTGAACATAGGCCTCGACAGAGTCCATCTCGGCTGAAAATAATCGGCTGGCCCTGTAGGATATGGCGCCCAAGGATTAAACCCCCATGGAGGAAACTGCGGATACATAGGAGGTGCACAACCCCAATATGTCGGTTTCATTGCAAAATACGGCTGTTGGTCATACGCACTTCCTTGCCATTGCTCATGACCGCGGGGTCCAGAAGGAGATCTTGGACGCTTATTACCTCCGAGCCGATTAAACACATTGCTGGTCTTGCGTGAGGTATATTTTTCCAACAACATGCTAACTGTCGGCTTTGGCCTTGGATCTTGTTTTCTTCTTCCATTAACTTTCCATACTCCTAGTTCTGGATTTTTTGGTTTGATCATCCTTGGAGGAGCATTGTTATCAACAACATTTTTCTCTCTTGCGGATTCGGTCTGATCCGACCGAATAAGCATTTTTTTACTCTCAAGCTCGACCACATTGATAGGAAAAGGGTCGCTGTCGAGCTGCATCTTAGAACCTTCTGTAAACGTCAATCGTCCTTCATTGATGGCCGATTGTACCTGTCGACGAAACACATTACAATCATTAGTAGCATGAAAAAAAGAATTGTGCCACTTACAATAAGCTCTTCTACCCAACTCTTCTGGAGGTGGAATTACATGACCCTCCCTCACTCTAATTAATTTATTTTGCAGTAACATATCAAAAATTCTATCACACTTGTTTACATCAAAAGTATATTTAATTTCGTCTCTTCTAGCAGGTGTAGGTTTCAAAGCAGAACATGCAAAAGGTCTTGACTTTGGCGCTTTAACCCATTCGGCTACACATATATTAACATCATCCTCACTAGCCGAATCACTATCATAATCTAAGGCATTAACCGCATGATTATCTTTCTCTTTATTTCTATTATCTTTAAACCGGCTATATTGTTTAATTTCCTTAGCCCTGTTTTCTTGCGCCAAAGCCTTCTGGCAAACTTGATTAACATCTAAAAATTCTTGCCCTTCTAGTTTATCCTTGATATGAGCGAGTAGACCCGAAAAGGCAAGATCGGCTAAATCCTTTTCGGCTATGGTCAAGCTGAAACATCGGTTTTGACATCCCTAAACCTCCTAATATAATCATGAACATGCTCATTATATTTCTGCCTAACCATAGTTAAATCTGAAAGCCGAAGTTCTGTTTAACCGCTATAAAAATACTCATGAAATTTTTGCTCCAATTGTGCCCATGTTGAAATAGAATTAGGAGCAAGCGATGTAAACCAAGTAAAATGCAGTGCCGGATAAATATAATGGAAACAATTTTAATCTAAAAACATCCAATGTGCCGACCTCGCTGCATTGTGCTAAAAATTGTCCCACATGCTCAAAAGTAGACCTACCATCTTCCCCCGTAAATTTAACAAAATCTGGAATTCTAAAACCACGAGGATATGGTGTCGAGTCAAAATAATCAGGGTATGGTTTTTGATATGCACGTGCTCTACCCTTAGGTTCTAAACCAAATTCTCTAAGTATGTTAGCAAGCTAATCCTTAAAATTATTATTGGGCTGTAGAGAACTGGCTTGTGGAGCAGATGGAACACCAACACGTGGTGGAAATTCCGGCAAAGAAATTGGAGCATGCGAAGTTTGCAACAGAGACCCACTAAAATATGAAGCAGGAACCGGCCCATACGGAACCCCGGTACCGACAGGCGGCAGCGGTGGCGTACTATATGCCACTGTCCTCGGTTATTGCTATTGTGATTTTCTAGAACCGAAGTCGAAACAATAGGAGCAGTGGTACTAGGAACAAAATTATTAGCCGAACTACCAACATAGTTCCGGCCATCCAGATTATTGTTTAAAGAGGCGTAAGGCTGTATAGCATTAGCCGATGCACTAGGCGTATGTATATTACTTGGAAAATTGTTAAATCCACTACTGTCTATTGGCATCGGTCTTTTTCCAGAATACTCATCATTGACTTGCAGCACTAATGAGCGTACATGACCAGGTAGACAATTTTCAAGATCTTTATTAAACTGCACCTTAAATTCTTCAAGTCTATTAGCTACTACTTTAGTAATTGTACGCGTCGTATTTTCCATATCAGAACCATATTTACTAGCTACGGACACATTAATTAGGCGAGTAATTTCTTCGGTTGAGTTTTTTACCTGAGCATCGGAAGGGCTCGGAACTACCTTTTTGACGACACCGTTCCTCGTCTTCGCGTATCTAGCCAACTTTAGCTTCAACCTCTCAACCTTTTCTTTCTCCAGCTCCTCTTCAAGCTCGCGCCGAACATCTTCCGACAGATTGTTGAGTGTGACGGCGATGACGTTCTCCGGGTCGATGTTGCTCCCGTTCTTGGACTCGGTACTCATCGTGTAGCTCTTCTTCTTCTCGTCCCCAGCGGAGTCGCCAATTGTGTTGGCACGTGAAATCGCCGTGCAACACCAGAATATTTGTCGTGCTTTCGTGACGATGAATGATTGCTTTACATGCAAAGCAACAAAGATTTCCTCACTTTCGTGGAGGAGAACCGGCCGCTTTCCAATGCAAAACGGCAAAGATCGCCAAACCCTAGGGCTGCTAGAGCTTGGCAGGAGGTAATGATAGAAAATAAACGTACATGAAAATAGAGTTTGTATTGATAGATCGATTGTTATCTTCCTCAATCGGCCACGGCCTTACATATATATGGCATGCTGGACTTGGCGTACAAGATTACAACTCTGAAGCTAAAACTGATCAGGACGCCTTTCTTGATTCGGTTACCATGTAGCATACGTCTATAAAAAATATACTTGCCGATCTAAGTACGTAGCAAATCTAGACCATATCCATGTACACGCACTCTTGTATATATGAATAAAGTATTCCGGCCACGTCGCCATCACACTAAATATAGTGGCTAAGCATATGTATAAATACCTTGAGCCCACAAAGAAAATATTAAATATTCCAGCAACGTCGCAAATCAAACTGGATAATGGCCATCAGGACTAAGCATACTTCTTCATATACGTAGATATATATCACTTGCATGCATCACGCCCATGGTCCAGTATAGCATACGATTCTTCTTAGGACTTGTATCTTCACCTTCCATGAAATTTCCTGTGGCAACACTTTAACAATGCATTAACCGATCAACTTGATAAACCATTGATTTAATTTGGCTCATCACATACTAAGTAGCCAAATTATACCATCAACAACGCATTAGCAGATCATAATGGATTAATGGCCTGCCCAGCAGATCATAATGCATTAACCGATCAACAACGCATTAGCAGATCATAATGCATTAACAATGCATTAGCAGATCATAATGGGCCGGCCCAGCTAAAGGCCCATGAGATTTCGTCGACATTAATGGGCCAGCCCAGCTGTAGGCCCACAAGATTTTGAGTACCCTAGTAGGCCGACCCATTAACTGCCTGCCATGTTTTGGGCCAAATGCCGGCCCATATTTGATCCGGTCCATTAATGGCCTGCCACGCTCCAGGCCTAATAGTGGCCCATATGAGATCCGGCCCGTTAAAGGCCTACCACGTTCTGGGCCAAATTACGGCCCAGATCAGGTCTGACCCTTTAAGAAGCTTTGGGCTCAAATATGGCCCATATCAGATTCGGCCCGTCAACTGGACACTATGCTTTTGGGCCCACTTGCTAAAGGCCCACTTAGTAATTCGGCCTGATATTAGTTTTGGCCTGTTAAGGGCCCATTTAACATTTCGGCCCTATATTAATTTTAGCCTGTTAAAAGCCCGTCATATAGTTGGGCCTAACTACGGCCCGGTTTGCATCCGGCCTGCTCGCAGCCGATATCTGATTAGGCCAAACAAGGACCGAGACAATTTTTCGGCATGTTAAAAGCTCGTGATTTGATTCGCACAATCATGGGCCGGGGTTCATTTCGGGCTGCTGCTGGCCCGTGAGCTGTTCGGCACGTTTCAGGCCCAACCTACATCGTGATTGCATGATGACCCGATTATGTACCGTAATTTTACGGTTTGGCCGGTTTACTGTAACGACAGGATATATATACAGTAAAATAACTGCAGCATCGTGAATAAGAAAAAACCTAGACTATACAATAAAGAAATTATGGCATATTACATCCACTGGGCATCAAAGTTCGCCACTATGATAATAAAGCACAAGCAGACAGCAGATTACATACACCGGGCATCAAAGATCGCCACCAGTGCAAATAAACACGCCGACAAAATAATATACAAAACCAACAACACTTCAATAGAGTTCAAGAAAGGTTAGCCCTGCTGGGGAGCTGCAAGGCAAGCAGCTGAGCAAGATGATGAGACTGCGCTTGTTCAACACTTGTATCTTCCTCACTCTGAAAGATAAACAAGCAGACAGATGACAGGTTTTGCACATAAAAGTATCAGTGCTGACAATTCCTCACATTTCTTACTGACGAATAAAGTGACACAGTTTAAATTTGCATTAACACAATATGGTATTGTTCAGGTCAAGACATGGCAGGAAATGACATTGTGAAGGAGTTGGCAGCTTCACGACACCACTGGATTACAGATCAAGAACTCATAAGTATCAATGGTTAGTGTTCAGTCAATTTATACCATTTCAGATTGGCAAACAAAGAGACGGTTTAAATAATAGTAGAATGATATGAAATTGTTCATAGTTAAGACATTGCAGAATATGACATTGTGCTGTAGTGGGTAGGTTCACCACACCACTGGATTACAGATGAAGAACAGAAGCATACATGCAGTGCAAAAGAAGATCACTTGCTCTGTATAGTTTAATTTACATGGTATGAAGAAGGAACTTGGTTGTACAACTGAAAACTTAAATTGAGAAAGGACGAACTTTTGTTTATGAACTACATATAATAAACTTTAAACAAGCAATTTGATGCAAACACCAAAAATAAACATCTGTTGCAGTCATGCCTAACCAAATATATACAACAAAGTTTGAAGGCTTGAGATGGACAAACTTACATTATTGGTGAAGACAGGCTCTATAAAGGCATTGTCCATGCTGATGGGGGAGGGGCAATTCAAGAAGTTTACCACAGAATCTTCTTTAAAAGCATTGCCTTTATTCCACATTTTGTTAAGAGTAAATATAGATGTGATAATATATGAAAAATGGAGAATATTTAAGATAAGATGAAGAGTGATGCTACATAACCAAGTATCTATAAATGTAAGTGCAGCGATACAGGCAAAAGGCACAACCAAGAGGTGCACAGCTAAACTTCTTCAGTACCAACCTTATGGTAAGAGTAAATATAGATCTGATGTGTAGAAAATGGAGGGCAAAGAAAAATAAGCTGCAGAGTGATGGTACATGAACAACTACCTATCATTATAAGTACACTGATAAAGGACAACATGTACTTACAAGAGCAATGCAGAGCTAAAAAAACATTGGCATTGGATATATTCTACACTAATGTAACCATTCATACAGATCAAATAATTTAGAGCGAACAATTGATAAGCAAGTTATCATGCATACTGCTGTCACAAAATGAACCAGGTATGTATGCAAGTACAGTGATACAGGACAACAGGTACTAACAAGAGCAAAGCAGCGGGCAGCATATTTGCGATATCCTGTCGTTCTTGTCAAACCGGAGTTCTTCTTCGAGCAGATTTCCTGCAAAAAAGATCCGTAAGGCACATGCAGAAAATTAGAAGTTCAAATTGTCACGTGATTTCATAGACAGTACCTCATTCTAGGAACGAGACCAGTGCATAACAAGGTTTTTCCATTCAATGTCTTCTAAATTTAGCACAAGAGACTTCACCGGAAATTCGTTTATAGACTTGCCATCAAAGTGTGATTTCCTCAGGTAACACCAATACTTCTGCAATGCTTCCTTGAAAAGCACAAGCAAGATTTGCTCGTCATGACTATCCAGATTGACCCTCGCCTAGTTACAACAATGTAATGTAAATCATTCATGTGTTCAATCAGCAGAAAACGGGAAAATAATAACCATGAATAATAGCACTTACACGTAAGTTGGATAGGAAGATGTGAAAATGGTGTTTGTCTTCACAATAATCTTCCCATGATGGGAATATATGCATGTAGTCCCTAACAACATTGAAAGCATTGTCTTTTAAACTGGGAATAAATGGAATGGGGTTCCAATCTGCAGGAATTTGCCATCTCTGCAGTTGGGATAGGTCTTCGGCTGGTGGACTTGCTGTACTTTTTGCTGGAGTGGGATTTTTCTGTGGTACAGCTGGTGCTATGGCAAATGAAATCGGTATACCTTTTGCTGGAGTGCAGGTCCTGTGTGGTGGGGCTAGTGGTGTGGCCAGTGAAGTATGGGTACAGTCTGCTGGAGTTGGTCCTACGTTTTGTGTCACTGGTTGTACAGCCAATATAAGTGGGGTGCTGTCTGATTTCTCCGGCACCACCACGTTTTTCAAGGACTTTGCTGGTGCTCCTTCAGTTTCAGAAATCACCCTATTCCTTTTTGATGTCTGATGCACCAGAACAACATTTGAGTGGAAAAACATGGTACGATGACAGATGGAATATGTATTGATAATGGATGGGCATGGCATCTCGACATATATGATGAGTAAACTAAGCAGATGGCGGTGCAACAAAGTAGAAGAAATGCAAGACAACATATGCAAGATACGTGCAATCAATAAAACCTTGCCAAATTAGAACATGCACCTTGATGGGTGAACATGACAGGCCATCTGCTTTTGACTCCTCGAGGTTAGAATAGTCATTAGGATGATATTCTGAACAAGAATCAACAGGTGGGAAGCGTACGAGTTTCATTGCTTCCAGAATGGCACTCAATGCCTTGGTGCCAATTTTGTAAGTCATTGCGGTGTTCCACAATATTCTTCTGATGCGCGGATTCTGATATTCACTGTAATTGCGTATGATATCTGAGAACCATGAAAACATAAATAGTTGTGAGATTATCTTTGTAATGCAGATGATATTCTAATATAGGGGCGCCTCTGTAAACACTTGTGTGCTATCACTGGATTCTGATGAGAGAGCTCATGTGTGCTGTAATATGGTGCGTGCATTTATATAATCTGGCACAAGTACACAAAAAAATAGGCTCCAGAAGTAAGGATAGCTGGCAGATGATAGGTTCATAATATACTGTATAGAGAGTTTATTGCCAAAACATGATAACAAGAGCACACAACAACTAGGCAGATCATAGTGTACATAACAGGGGTACACCATAACCAGGATATATAAATCGGGAAAGTGGAACTGGCTGGAAATTATGGTGTTGTATTGTCGCTAGTAATTGAAAGCCTATCGATCACGTACATGCCAGCTCTATCAGCTGTTAGACTGCAGATGTCCCTGCTCCCCTTCCTGACAAGGAACATACTGTGTTTCCCATACAGAACACCGCACGGGCCGCCGGCCGAACCACCGGCCCCACCGCCTGTGTTCCTCTGCCACCCCCACCCCCGCCCCCACCCGCGTCGAGTTTTATTCGTTCGACGAGGCCCCACCACCGCCCGCCAAAACCACCGTCCCCACCCGAGCCCCTTCGATCGCACCGGCAAACTCCGGCGAGCTCTGGAAAATCGACTGACCCAATTTTGAAATTTAGTCTATTGTGATTTAACTAGTGTGGAATATAAAAGGGGAAAACCATGAGCAATGCGTGCGTGCCATGGCGGATTTGAAGGTGCAAACCAGACAAAGGCAACTTCGCAACCAAGACAAGAAATCAGAGTAAAGCAGTGGCGATCTATTTTCTTGCGGCGCCGTGTATGCATCTGCTGTGAATTTGACGGTGCTGCGGTAGTGATGGCTGTCAGCGGCGTGGAAGCAGATCTAGGAGGGTAGACGGTGGCGGTGGGGCGTGGTGGACGAGACAGTCATAGGAGCGGCGCCGACAAGCTGGACGACGGCGAGGATGAAGCGAGAGGACGGGATGCAAGGATCCCGGTCCGAAGCCGTGGATGAGAGAGGTCGATCTCTCGTAATGGATGGCGGCGTCGGGGTATCAGCTCCGGCATGGTGGAGGAGGACGGCGGTGGATGGGGTGGCGGACGGCGGCGGACGGAGGATGGTGGGGTGGAGAGGGTGTTTTGGCGCCCACGGAGTACGAATGGGGAAAAGGGAGGTAGAGAGGAAGGGGGAACCATGTATTCAGGGCGCGCTTGTCTCAAATGCGAGGAAATTTACAAACTTAGCCCCCGTTTCAAATTTCTAGTACATCACAGCAATACTAGTCGGTTGGGGATAGGACGGTAATCTCGCATACACCGAATATTTGCCGACGAGAGTTTGTTTTTGGCGCCCATCGTGTATGAATATGAATCGGGGAGGGAGTCGATTTCGGCCTAGGACACACTGTGTTTTGGCGCCCACCGTGTATCAATCCGGGTGAGAGGCGGTTACGTCACGTTTGGGTGAAATTACAAACCTAGCCCTATCGAAACCTATAGAAATCCAGCATATAGGCTTTGCGTGGCAGGGATAGGTAGTAGTGATTTCCATCTCGCAGATTTTGGTTTCGGGTGGTTACTGCGACTTTCCCCGCTTCGTTCAAATTTTACAGAGTGCATTTTTACCGTGCCAACTCAATTCGAATCCCGTTTGTATTCTTTTTTTTCGGGCGGGATCCATTTTCAATTGGAATTACATTCTATATACATCATTTTTTATATATACTTTCAAAAGCACAACAAAGAATTCTTCTCCTTTTATATGTATAATATGATTTACAAATACAACGATCTCGAAATCTTAAGGTTGAATTCGAAAAAAATTAACCTAATTATGTTCTACTAAAATGTATGGATCAGTAATATCTACATATTAAATAACATAGATGTGCGTGAATTCATATGAGTATGCATGTTTGATAGATCAATTTTGGTTCGAGTATGGATTACATGTATCATCATCTCGAATTCAAATATTTGAATCCCTTTTTTGTTCACTCCTTTCATGCCCATCTCTCTCGCATGCATGCTCCTTCAGGTAGCTATCACTCTCTTTTCTCCAGCTCACCCGCACGCTCACTTCATGTTGCTCCTATCCTCGCAAACATGGTCTCTCGAGGTCTCCCTTGAGAAGTGTCACACTCTCCCTATCATTATACATTACACGGTTTTCATTATCTCTCACGTCTCTACTGTTCTCTGGTATCACTCGGTACCTAAGCTTTCTTTTTCACCGCCAAAACACACAGTCTCCACTCGTCCTTCACTTTGTCTTTCTCTCTATGGGATTCTCTCACACACCCTATATGTCTCTACATATGACTCATACCACTAAAATTACTCTCTCTATCTCTCCTGTAGACACAACATTTGTTGTGGTCTCCTTTTCGTCTCCATCCCAGACTGACATTATTCATTTGTTTACCGATCAGACAACCCCGACTACCGTCTCCTCTCTCTCTCACAGACACACACACAACTCCTGCTTCCACTCCCCTTCCCGACTACCGTCTCTCTCTGACACACACAAAACTCTCGCTTTCACACCCCGACTCGTATTTCTCTCACAAACATTTATCGACTAGCTAGCCTCTAGATAGGTTTATACACCCGCACACTCGTGCCTCCACCATCTACATGTCTCTCTCCCGCTCCTTGTATCTATGTAGATTTTTCTTCCCTTCTTGAGACACGCCCTCTCGATCGTGCACACACACACTATCGCCTCATTTTAAGCTGATACCTATCGCACACACACACTCCTTGTGTCTTTGTCACACATGCACTCCGTCCTCCTCCACTCGCCCTCTCTCTCACACACACATGGGCTTTTTGCAACAACTACCAAGATGCCCATGCATTGCACGGAACATCAAGATGCATTTGTATGAGTAGTTTATCTTGTGGGGGAAAAGGATGAACGAGGGAAGGCCTTATTTGCAAATGTGGAGAGGGGTGTGGGTATCTTTTTGGAAAATTGCCATAGTTTCCTTCCTATCCGTCAGATATAGATCGGACGGCCTATATTGCAGGATGGCAGGCACACGATCATCACCGACAATGCTTATTATAAGAGTTGGTGATGATGGTGGGCCTGCCATCCTGCAATGTAGGTCGTCTGATTTATATCTGACGAATAGGAAGGAAAATATGGCAATTTACCCGCACTCTTCACCACATTTGCAGATAAGGCCTTCCCTCGTTTATCCTTTTCTCCCACAAGATCCTGATGTTCCGTGCAACGCACGGGCATCTTGCTAGTAAGAGTAGAAATTAGACATATACCACTTCTCGAATCTTGAAACCAACAACATTCCTCCCTTATCTCATCAAAACCGCCAAAGGAATATATTTTGAGTGAAACATAACATATTTTTAGTGATATACGTATTTCAAAGCTAGACTTTTTTTTCTATCAAATCGGTGAATATGTATTAATCCAGTGGCGGAGACAGGCCTGGGGCAGCTAGGGCTATAGCCCCAGGCCTAGAAACAACTTCCTTTGTAATTTCTTCATGCAAAGCATAGAAAATCATAGAAGTTTATCACTCAACATAGCACAGCCCTAGGCGTAATCTACATCTAGCTCCGCCACTGTATTAATGCACTTTGATCGTGTGGCAACGCATTGGCACATTGCTAGTAGTTATTATACTTTTTTGGACACCAGACAAATGGTGGAGTACATATACGAAGAGAAGAGGCGCACGCACGCAGTCGGCCTCTCGCTGTCTCGCACATATGAGTGTTACTAAAGGTGACGTTAACAAATAAACTCTAAAACCCTAGGGGCACGATTGCTGCATTCACGGGTACCGGGTACGTGGTGGAGCACCTTTGTAGGAATAGTCAGCTCGCGTGATAATTTGATCCGTAGGAGTTGATGGTCGGGACCACAGGTGAACGACTTGGAGCGCGGTGGCTCGCCAGTTGCCATAGATCGAGTAGCCATGTTTAAAATATCGTTTTTTAGCGGGGTTAAGAGTTCCGATTTTCAATGGCGCGTTATAAGTAGTAAGTAGTTTTTAGAACGATTGGTATGGAGCGAAAATGGAATTCATAGTACTACGTACCTCCTTGGCGTATGGTTGTATGGTTTGTTTTTTTTCCGATGGAGGTTGTATGGGTTTATGTTGTGAGATGTTGAACCTGGTAGTTCTAGGGCAAATACTATGATTTAGATTTAGATGCTGGTTTTCTTTAATGAAAATCAGAAGGGGAAACCCTTCTTCGATTAAAAAACTACTACCTCCATTCTGGTTTACTAGTCCCCATCGTACTTTGGGTCAAAGTTTGTCCACGAACTTTACTTGTAAAATGTGAATGGAAAACGAGATTTTGTTATACCCAAACAAAAAACGACTGGAGGGACCGATTGCTCTGACACGGACGCGACCTCTCATAGCGCAGGCATTGAACCGGCGCGCCGGCCAAGAGGGACGCACTCGCTGCAGGCCCGGCTGAGCACGCCTCCTCGCCGCGTGCAACTAGCTTAAGACTGCCCCGCCTGCCTTCATTGAATCTGCGCGTGTGCCGGCAACACGTCCTTCCGTGAGCCGGCAGGCATTTTAGAACACACAAAATGACTAAAATATAATTATTTTATGCATGGTCTTGACTTGTTGTGCTCGCACTGGTAGCAGGAACTAGTAGAGGATTTTTTTTATTTATAACTCTCCTCACATTTTTTTGGCTTTGAAGTGAAACATGGCTGTGGACATTATGTATGAATGTGCAGATATCTGTGAACATGAGTTTGATAGCAGGAGACGCCTAGCCTGCTCTGCCTCTGCTAGCTTATTTCTGGCTTCTTCCATCTCTTCTTTGGCTTGGGTGAAGAGAGCATCTGATTGCTCTTTTCGCTTCTTCAGGAACTCAGCTACATTCTCAAGGGCTGCTACACGCTTTCTTTCAGCCTTTACTAATGCCACGAGGACACGAACAACTGACGACTCCACCTGGCTTGTGTGTAATCCAGCATCATCTGGGAATTTGCACCTTGTGTCTAATCCAGCATCATTAGGGAACTGGCACCTTGTGTGTAATCCAGCCTCATTTTGGAAACATGATATCGAGGTTGACCATACTTCCCTCCTCGCAGGAACTGCATCCTGACATGAAGTTACTTCTTTTTAGATCAATACTCAGAGCAACCTAGATCCATTTAGTAGAAGCCAGATAAACAGAACTCGGAGAAGTGAATTCAAAAGGAAAAAAATAAATAAAAACAGACTACAAGGTGAGAACACCCACTTCCTACATCAAGCTAAAAACGAAAGCATTAGGACGATTAAGACTCTTCTTATTACACATCGAAGAACACCACGCTCAAGAGAAACAGAAACTACAACATATACACATCGAAGAACACGAGGCTACACGAAAGTAATTGAAAGGGTGTTACTTACCAAAGCTTGTTTTACAGGTTCGGTGCAGCTCCTCTTTAACTTGCCACGCTCCTTGAAGATGTCCCGAATATCCCGTGTTTGGTCTTCATTTGTCCTCTGCATGTTCGCACTCATGTTTTTAAAATCTCAACATGGCAAGAAAAATATACTACCACTACTGAAAACAGGGAATTTGCCATCAGCCATCTCTTTGCCGTCTGCCAGCGGATGGCAAAGAACGTCTTTGCCATCCGCTTACAAAAAACAGATGCCAAAGAACCTGGTTGCCATCAGCCAGTTCTTTGCCATCTGCCAGCGGATGGCAAAGAATCTTTGCCGTCCGCTGGCAGATGGCAAAGAAGTGGGTGAGCCCAGTGGATAACGGTGCTGTAACGGCCCACTAGCCCCACCTCTTTGCCATCTGCCAGCTGACGGCAAAGATTCTTTGCCATCAGCTGGCTGATGGCAAAGAGGTAGGGCTTTGCCATCCGTTGGCTGATGGCAAAGAAGTGGGCTTTTGCCATCCGCTGGCTGATGGCAAAGAGGTGGGACTATCTCCTCTCCCAACTCTTAAAAAAAATCTCCTCCCCTCTCTCCCAGCCCGGCCCCACCCCTCTCTCTCCCAGCCCGGCCCACCCTCTCTCTCTCCCCACCTCACCCGCCCACCACCGCGCGCCCCCGCCCCATGTTCCCGACGCTGGCCCGCCGCTCCACGCCACCGCAGCCCGCCCCTCCCCCGCCCCTCCCTCCACGGCAGCCTGCCCCTGCGCCCGCCCCTCCACTGTTCTAGGCCGCGGCGCCGCCCTCTCCCCGCGACCCTCCCGGCCACCGCGGCGTGCCCCACGGCCCTCCCCGCCACCGGAGTCCGCCCCTGCGCCCGCCCCTCCACCGAGCCAGGCCGCGGCGCCGCCCCCTTCCCGCCACCGCGCCATCCTCCTGTGAGCAACCGTCTCCCCCCTCTCAAGTCTAACTGAATCCCGAGCAGGATCTCTTCCCCTCTCTCTTAAATGTTATCTCCCTTGCACCCTTAATGTGTTTTTCTTGTTTTAATTTAGCTGGCCAAGATTAGTGTTGCTCTATTTTACGTTCTTTTGAGTAGATCGACTATTGTATCGTTCTCAACTAAATCCATTTCTAAAGCATCTAGAGATGGATATATTATGGGTGGAGGTAGCCGGTGACGTGATCAATATGTAGTCATTGAGCAGCTAGCTCACTGATCTAATTAGCTACAAAGTGGATTCCCTACTTGTATTAGCTCCCCGACCACCGTATCATAAATATATAAACCTACATTACATATTTACTAGAACTGTTTGTTGCATCATTGAAATCAATGAGGGCCTATCTAAACAGTGTGATACTGAGCATGAAATCAATGGTTAAAAATCAAGTTACATGGATGTCACCCAAGCCGGGACATAGGCCCCGTTTGTTTGGGCTTTTGCTTCTACTTTTTCATCTTTTCGCTTTGGTAAAAAAGTAAAAAAAGCTTCTAAATGGGTGCCTTTTGCTTCGGCTTTTGGCTTATACCATCATATAACAATATTGATTTATAAGGCACAATCTGAAGCAAAAAAGCCCATATTTAGGAGCTTTTGTGTCTTTTTTACCAAAATAGAAAAGCTGCAAACAAAAAAGCCCATATTTCAGAATGCACCTACACAAGCTAAATTGTAAATCCGAAATATTAATTAGCTGCCAACAAAAGACTTATATTTTTCAAAATTCAAAAATATGTATGTCATTCTGAAATCCCATTACCTTGTGGTTTCTCAAAGATTTAAAATTTGCAAACCTCATAAATATAAATCTTGGTCAGCTCTTTGGAAGCAACCCTCTTGCATACATTATTTTTCTGTATGGAACTCCACAGAGAATCTAGAATTAAAGGCAGGATTTGATCACCACGCTTATATCCTTGGCTTATAAAAAGAGGTGTACCTATGTATGGAAGTTAAGTAGGAAATAGAAAAGCAACCACCTTGCCTTTATCACGTATCTTGCTCTCATCTCTCCCAAAGCTTAAGCCCCAACCAAAACCATTACCTGGGTATAGCACATAATGTGTATCTCTATATTTCTGTTGGTAAGAATATAAGTATCATACTTGGTTCCATTTGTAGGCTGAGAGCACGGCTTCTTCCGCCATGATACCGAAATCAAGACCGTTGCTCAACGGATTAGGTCCCAATCAACACCATAGTTGTAATGCAGTTTGGAATCTGTTTCTACTTGCATTACCGCCATAATTGCATTCTGTTTCTACTATATTTCATTCTTGATCATGAAAGATGATTCAACGTGCATGTCCCTCTCCTCCTTATAAATTATACATGCAACATCTTTTTTAGCCTCTTTTTCATTCCTTATATTTCCTCGCTCTCTTATTTCGCATATATAGAAGGTTAATTTAGCCTTATCTTTTTGGCTCATATTTCCTTGATTCCTTGAAATCCTCTTTAAGAGAGTGCTTCCTTATGTTTCCTCGCTCTCTTATGTCGCATATATAGAAAGCTAATCCATCCACTCCGGGTACAGTTTCATATGAGATATATCAGAGGGGAAAGGAGAGATACACACGCATGCTTTACACAACAGCAGGTGTGCATGCCGTCTAATTTATTTCATCTCCACTTTGTTTTTCCGTTTTAGATAATAAATTGGTGGCAGAAAGCATTTTGACCTGTTTGGCACTGCTATGTGCTACTCCACAGATTCCAAATTACTCATTTCATACTTGTTTGTTCAAACTTTACGTGCCTAGTTACGCATTCGTCATGAATTCAGATAAAATCTGAATGTAAGTTATCCCATGAATTTATCTGAGAAAGAAATTTTAAGAGGCTGGCCTATAATTTTAAGAGGATTTTAAGAGGTTTGGCTTACTTAGCTTTTATATTTGAACAATCAGGTTCACAAATAGATACCAACCTAGACACGAGCTGGATAAACCCTATCTGATTTTGTTTTCTCCACTTGAGATTTGCAGGGGAGGTTGCATTGCCCGGAGGAAAGGCAGAGGAGGGTGATGCTGATGATGCAGCAACAACATTAAGGGAGGTAAAGGAGGAGATTGGGCTTGATCCAGCCTTGGTCACTCTCGTTTCCTCGCTTGAGCACTTCTTGCCCAAAAGCTGTCTGAGGTAAAATTACACCACACCACAACCACCGTAAGAAACAAAAGTTGTTTGAGGTAAAATTATATTCGAGTGGGTGCCACATCCACCATAGAAACAAAACGCTTGTGAGGCAAAATTACGACACGGAGCCGAGTAACCTGTCCTTCTCGCAAGGCGGGTGCGATGTAAAGTTAAGGTGAGGATGGTCAGATGCTGCAATATTGGCGTCATATGCTGCAATTGTCGGTGAAATCAAGGAGATTAATATTATCTTTCCAGTTATTGGTACGAAAGCAAATACAGTTGTGCACATGTGTGCAAAAATTGTTGTTCGTGCGAGTAGATGGAGCTGGTGGCTGAGCTCTGCCCCTGATTTCCAATATACTACCCCTGCAACAAAAGTATACTTTTGAGAATGAAATAACTCCTAAGGTTATAGGGTTTCTTTTTTGAGAATTAAGATTCTATAGGAATGTGTCCGGAGGCTGTCAGGTAATGATATTGCCAGCCAAGTATGCAGATACACAATGTCAATTTCTGAACACAAATTACCTAGGGCATCATGCAAAATACTGACGGTTGGGGTAAAACATATGGACAAGGCCGTATAATTACAGAAACAAACTGACTTGATATGTTACACTGCGCTATATGCACTGAAACATCAGGTCTTGCTAAAACGACCTCAAAATGGATGATGCCTACCATCTTGAAGTCTTCCTGGAACCTCCCTTGCAGCTACACATTGTTCAGACTCCATAAAATCATCACGATGAATAAAGTCTAGAAAACTACAGAGACAAAACTGCGCTTATCACATCCTTTGCTCGCATGCAGGATCATGAACTTTAGGATAAGCAACCTAACAATTAATTGGAACTCTTAGTCAAAGCCAATGGGGTAATCTCAGGCAGACTGCATTTCAAAGAAGCTTGCAAGATTGAACTGCTGAAGCTTAATGACAGATTTTACAACTATAAACTGTAGTCAGAAAAACATTAAAACATGGATATATTCTTACCAACAACCCAGTGAATGAGACATGATGGTCCGAGATAAATAGAGCAATGCTCTTTGCTAGAGAAAAGCACGCATGCAGATTTTTTCTTATAACATGTATACATAAAGAGAATTAAATTAGATGATAAAATAAATAGAGGAATGCTCTTCCCTGAGGAAAACAAACGCATGCATATTTTTACTTATACATAGCATATACATACAGAGAATTAAACTAGATGGTAACAGAAATTGCACAAGCATCAGTCAGAATTTACCTTTTCATATAGGAGTTTATGATATTTGAAGTTCAAAGTGTCTGGCTACTGTGCTCCCATTTTATGTCTACATTTTTTTCGTCTGAATTGCTATGTGTAGTTGGCATACTGTTAATTTACTGATCTGGATCTAACGTCAGGCATATTTGGGGTATATGCCTAAAAGTGTCTACATTTTATCTCTTCTGTTATGCTTGCATAATGTAAAAATGGATCAAGGAATTTGTAGATTCAGAGCGCTCACCAATACTCCTGCAATCTCTTTAGTGGGTTTGTTTGTCTGGGTCACTATCTACTTATGCTTGTTATGCTACCTGTTGCTAGATGGATGGATACATTATTAAATAGGTTGATGCTTTATTCCACATCTATGTCTAAAGGAACTGACCTTTTGAATCATTGCTGACAATCTAGTAAATCACAGGAGAAGGACCATTAAATTACTCCATGCGCTGAGCTGAAACATATTGGCATATCACTGAGGAAAAGAAAGAAACTACAAAATTGACTAATTTGCAGAATGATAGAATTACACGCATAGTTCTTTATTTCCAGATATACCATTTCCAAAGACCAAATAGAGCTGAAATTATATTAGTGGCCCAGGTAAATAAAATAGGGGCATCGTAGGTGCTTGTTACCATTAACTACAGCTGAGATTAAAATAAGGGCCCAGGTAAAAAAATACAGAGGCATCATACCGTAGGTACTTGTTAGTATACCATAAACTATGCTGAAATCATATTAGGGGGCTAGGGGCATGGTAGGTACTTCTTAGTATACTATTTTCTCTTCCTGAATGCAAGTAGCATTTTCAAAACATTTTGAAACTAGTTACTGGCAAACTAAAGTTGAGTTATTAAAAAAATGACACCCGAGTGATCCACGGACAGGTATATGAACTACAATGAGAAAAGATTTAAAATAAGCATGACTGAATGCTTTCAACTCCGAGAATCTAATTAATTACTGCACTGGCATTCGGGATATAAGTCTTAACACCTTCTTCTTACTCTTTGTCATTTCAGGTGTTGACAGATGGTGGGCGCGGGTCGAGAGCGCTCCGAGGCTCCTACCTCGGCGCGTGGTGGGAGGGGTAGTTCCATTCCCCCCCATAGCCTCCGGAGAGCGCTAGATCTCAGTTTGTAGAGTCCAGCGACGGTCGCTTCTTCTTCGGATGGGAGAGGTCGGGGGGGGTAAGAAGAAGGAGAAGGTTGCTAGAGGTGGACGTGGCGGCGGGAGAGGTAGGAAGGCTGCTACGCCTTCCTCGCCGCCACCCCTAGCTGAGTCACCCGACCACTGGACTGCTCCGTCTGAGATCGAGCCATCTGAGGTGGACCCGTCTCGGACTCCACTCCACGAGCCTCCGACCGACGAACCTATGGCAAGCGCGCCTACGGCCGACGAGCCTCGGGCCGACGACGAGCCTTGGGCCGCCGAGTCTTCGCCCCACGAGACTCCGGAGCTCAGACGGGGTCATGCTGAGTCGGAGCCGAGCCCATCGGAGGACTGGACGGAGTCGAGTGCACATGGTCGTGTTCAGGGTGCAGACTATAGTCCTGATAGCTATAGCGAGGGTGAGTGGGTTGAGGGGCGCAAAGTCTACCAGCATGGTCATACAAAGCTCCCGCCCACCCCGGCGACCCCCGACCAGAGGTGGTTGATTGCGCCTAACGGGGAGAAGTAAGTGCATTTACTCTTTTTTAACCTTTTGCCTTGACGTTTCTTTGAATATCTAATGCGTTGGCCTTGTCATACTACAGTTCTTGGACACACGAAGATGGTGTCCGCGGGCCCAACACTGTCCTTGGTGTGATTTGTCGCCAGTGCTTCCCGGGGTGGGTCACGTTGCCCGGTGAGGGCCGGGTTCCAGAGCTAGGAATGACCTGGGAGCACTACTTGGCTGCCCCGGCCCCGTCGGAGCATAGGGTTGGCGATGTCGAGTGCGACACGGTGGCCGACATTGTGATTGCCACGTTTTGGGTAATTTCTCCTTTGCCATTTACGTTGTGTTTTCTTCTTTGATTGCATACCTTCTACATGTGTTTTCTTGTTTGATTGCAGACCTTCTAATCCGTGTTTTCTTGTTTGATTGCAGACCTTCTACAGGTGTGCTGAGGGACAGGAGGAGGCCGCGGCTCGGGTTATCGACGCCGAGTGCAGGCGCCTACTTGGAAACTTTCGGCACGAGGCTCGGATGCAGGCTGTTCGAGACTACTTAGCACAGACTAGTATTAGGAGGAGAAAAGAGAAGTGCCGGGACAAGTATCTGAGTAAGGAGAAGTACATGAAGGTAATTACCTATTCTTAAGGCCTTGTACTTAGTTTCCTTGATTTGATTCGTAGGCGTAGCGCTCAAATTTCTCTTGCTTAACTTAGGTGCCCCCGAGATGGTGTGCGAACAAGATGGACTGCTGGGAGGCGTTGGTGGATGAGTGGTGCTCTCCTCAATGGCGCGTCGCCCACAACATTGCAAAGGAGAAGCATCTCAAAATGAAAGGTGTGCCACACCATCTAGGCAGCGTCAACCTACATGGGTACGGGAAAAACTGGGTATGTGTGGTTTGCTTGATGATTCATGCAAATTCATTCTTTGTGCTAGTTTGAGTCCTTAAGTAATACTTTGTTCCTCTCTTTTAGTCAAAACACAACAAGGCTCCAGTGCCAGAGCTGTTCGACCTCTATGGCATGTCCAATATTGCACCGTACAAGAAGGCCAAGGCATTCTCTGAGTCTGACCTCGAAAATGCAGAGAACTTCAGCAACAAGGCCTCCCACCACAAGATGGTGCAGTACGTTAAGCAGGGGAAGGCGAGGAAAGGGCCGGACTTTAACCCGAGCTGGCCTCTTGATCTAGAGCTGGTGATGATATCTGGTGGCGGGAGGTCCCATGGATTGTTAGCCATTGGTAATGGACTGATACGTTGTAGTAGCAATCTCCCGCAGATCAAGAAGCGCCAGACCAGCTCTGATCCTGAGATACCGCCTCGTTTACGACCAGTGGAAATTGAATTCCAGGTTTGTTATACGGACTCAGTAGCCTTTCCTCCATTACATTGTGTTTGCGGCCGTCGATGATTACAATGCTAACGAGTGGTGTTGCAGGCTGCTATTGAGGCAGAGAGAGCGAGGACCCAGGTTGCTTTTGAGGAGAGGGACCGGCAGTTGGCGGAGAGGGACCGGGAGAATAAGGAGAGGACGGCTAGGCTGTTGGAGGAGGAGAGGAACTTGAACGACTTGGCTAACCGGGCCATATACAAGCTTTCGTGGTAAGTTTCTTCTGCATATTAGCTAAATCATGCACGCAATGTTCCTTTCATTAGTAACTAATATGATTGACTCGTCAAAACCAAATGTGCAGTCCATGTGCGAGAAGAACGGCCAGACCCCTCCACCGATGCCAGTCATTGCTCCGGCGGGCACGGTGAGTTTCATTTGAACGGTCATTAGTTACTAGTCTTCACATTTGAGTTGCATCATGCTAACGATACATTGGAAATAATCTTTGGTGCATCGTAACTCCTGACAAGCATCGACCGATCCTTCTCCGTCTGCCACTGGCGCGACCGGTCCTACACCTACACCTACACCTACACCTCTGTGATGACGGTAAGTTTCCCAAGTGTTTTGCTTAATAGGGTTTTGTTGTGATGCCATGTTGTATCTACACATATCGTGCATAATGTGTGTATGTTTGAAATGCATTGTATGTGTGGGATTCGACACCTAGTCATGTGCCTTTGGTAGCCTTCCATACAGGGAAATGCCTCCTAGTGCTTCCACTGAGCCATGGTAGTTTGCTACTGCTCCGGAACACATGGATTGACCGGCATGTGTCCTTCTTTGCTCCTGTGTCTATCCCTACGGGGAAATGTCACGTGGTGTATCACCGAAGTCCTTGTAGCTTGCTACGACTTGGTTGCACTCGCTGATGACCGACACATGCATTGCTGGGTCATGTATGCCTGTCCCTGTACGTTTGTGCCACCTTGGTTCTATGACTAGTCATGTCGGCCTGGGTTCTCTGCCACATGGATACTAGTGACATAATCATATACTTAGCATTTTTTCCTCGAAAATGACTCAATATTCTTAGCAAGCTCAAAAATGACATAATAAGCTTAATTAGTTCCAAAATGACATATTTAACCTAGGATAGCTCTAAAATGACCTATACTTAGCATTTTTCCTCCAAAATGACTTAATATGCTTAGCTAGCATAAAAATGACATATTTAACCTAGGATAGCTCTAAAATGACCTATACTTAGCATCTTTTCCTCCAAAATGACTTAATATGCTTAGCTAGCTCTAAAATGATATAATATGCTTAAGAAATGACATATTTTAGGTCCTAAATGACTTCATATGCTTAGTTTATGGATGAGACGTAGAGACGTTAGAAGCTTACAACCGTCTCATAATAATCTTCTTCTTCTAGTTTTCTTCTTCTAACTTTCTTCTTTCCCATTTTATAGATTTGCTTAAGATCACGGAAGCTTGGGTTGATGGAGTGCTTGTATTTAGTTTTTGTTTTGACCTTGCGAAACTTGTTACCTATGGATGAAACTATGTAATATTGATGAAACTATGTATATGTACGGATGAAACTTGCTACTATTGGTAACATGTATTGGATATATGTGTTCATGACTATTGGTAATATGTGTTGAATATGCTATATTGGTCATATAAATATATTTGTGTTTGATATTCTGTGAAAATGAATTGATATAAGAAAAAAAAAATTAAATGGGGTAATATAGTCACTTTGCCATCTGCTGGCAGATGGCAAAGAGCTTTGCCATCAGCCGACAGATGGCAAAGAGGCCACGTGTCATCTACACGTAAAATTTGGTCTGGCCTATTTGGGCTCTTTGCCATCTGCCAGCAGATGGCAAAGCTCTTTGCCATGTGCTGGCAGACGGCAAAGCATGCAGCCTTTGCCATATGCTGGCTCACAGCAAAGAGCCTGCATACTTTGCCATCAGCTGGCAGACGGCAAAGAGCCTGCAGTCTTTGCCATCTGCTGGCTGACGGCAAAGTATGCCGTTAGCCTTCTAACGGGGCTAACCCCGTTACCACAGGCTCTTTGCCATCAGCCAGCAGATGGCAAAGTCACAGGCTCTTTGCCATCAGCCAGCAGATGGCAAAGAAGCCTTTGCTGGTAGGGTTTCAGACAAACTGTTTGCCATCTGCTGGCTGATGGCAAAGCCTTTGCCATCCGCCGACCATGCCTTTGCCGTCTGCCATGGCAGATGGCAAATTGCCAGATTCCAGCAGTGTACTAGTAATACTCGCGCATCTTGTGGGCAACATTAAAGCACTCGTCTGCCATGTTAGAGCATCTCCAACAAGATAAACTACTCATACAAATGCATCTTGATGCGTGCAATGCATGGGCATTTTGCTAGTTCTAAAAACCTTTCCATCATTTGCCACACTACTGGTTGTAGATGAAAAACCTACCCAAGCACAGCGCGATATAGGAGCGACGCACAATTACAAGCTGATATTCTGTTGGACAATGGAGGCTATAACCAATTACTTTTACGGGAACAATAGCACCCAGGAAATTTGAAGGGTAGGTATGAAACTGCACATGTACTGCTAAGTGATTCAATACACACATTACCAATCGAGGAGGAGAACGATGGTCGCGGCGGCCTCTATGAGTCATGGTCGGCAACGGGAGTCAGTTCATTGTCCACGACGGTGGTACTTCTGCGCTTGGCGTCGGCTTCCGGGAAGCAGATCCGAGACCGTGGAAGACGATGCCGGGGAAGAGGCTCCGTGTACAACGACTACGGTGGACCGGCTCCAGTGCGGCATACGAGGTCGTCGATGAGGCAGATGCACTGCGGTGGACGAGTGCACCGATGTAAAGGGGAGGAGCACGAAGGCCGCGGTGCCATGGAGAAGTCTATTTTGCAGTGGGGATAGAAAATGGGGAGTATTCAGGTGTACTACTCTGGGTGCCTGGGTGGGGTTGGCTGGGTAGGGTGAACCTGAAGTTACGAAAACAGCCCCTACCAAGCGTCATCTGTAGGCCTGTTCCGAAGGCTATGATGGTAACTTCCCACTGCTCGAATCAGGGTCACGGGAGATTTTCCCGCCGACCTCAAAATTTTGTGACACTGGACTCCCCGTGTGGCGTGTTGAGTGATTCGGCTAAGCAACTAGTGAGTAGTAGTAGTAAACTCTGCATATTAGGTTTGACCGAAGTCAAACTTCCTAAAGTTTGACCGAGTTTATAAAAAAATATAAACATTTACCATAACAAATATGTATGATGTGAAAGTACATTCAATAATGAATCTAATGGTATTTATTTGTTATTGTATATGTTAATATTTTTTGTTATAAGCTTTCTGAGAGTTTACAAAACTTGACTTTGACCAATGCTAATACGCAGACTTAAATAAAAACGGAGGGAGTACACATTTGTTTTCTTAGTTTGTAGTGAACTAATCATTTGTTGAAATTGTGAAATAAATATATTAGGCTATTGACTTCAAATGTAATGGTCTATACAATTCAATAGTTACAATCATTGTCGAACCCCAAAATGTATACAAGGTCTATAGTACTTCACAACATGCTCAGACTCACATAATCCCAGTCAAATGAGAATCTAAATGCATTTCATAGATATTACTTTGTAGGATGCAACAAGAACAACCATAACTCTACATCAGCCATTATAGAAGCAACATTTTGACATATCCCAATGTGTGAATGAAACGTGCAGAGAGAGCTTTTGAAGATGGAGCAGATAGGGCGGGGAAGATTGTATGTATGTGGACGAGAGAGTAGGAATCAAACCTAACGAGACAGAGAGAGAGAGAGAAAGAGAGAGGAAGAAGTTAGGTCTGTGAGAAAGATGCATACATGTAATATACATGAGATGCGTGTGCATCTGGATTCTGTATACGTGGAAGGAGAAGAGACAACATGTTTGATGAGAGAGCAGGAAAAACATGGACGAGAGGGGAAGGATCTCGTGGGTTGAGGGATTGACAATTTTGTGCGGGGGAGAGAGGGATTGGTAATTTTGTGCAAGAGAGAGAGAGGGCGGGGGGGGGGAGGAGTCAGTCAGCCGTCGTCACATCACCCTGCTTCCAAATGACCCCGCATTCTCTAGTGCAGTGTGGTCGCCGTCTTCGATCTGCTCGTTGCCCTCTTTGAAGATTGAGGTGTTGTGCATGTTGGGGTGCAAAGAAGCACAAGCGAGAGTGGTCGCCGTATAACCTTGGATGGGGATGAATTGTGTGCTCGGGGGAGTGTGTGTGTGTGTGTGTTGTGCTGCGTGTGTCTCTCTCTCTATGTATGTGTGTCAGATATTGAGAGAAAACAAACCTAAGGAGAGAAATGGGTATTCATGAAGAGATTGTGCAGGCCTTGAGGTGGGCAGGGGCCGGGTGAGGGTGTCAAAATGTATGCGTTGATGCATGTGTTGCATGCAACCGTGCGAGGGACGGACGAATCGAGAGAGATGGTTGTTGTGTTATGGATGCTCCTCTCTCTCTCTCTCACACACACACACAAGTAAAATAGAAGACCGTTCTCTCATGTATACACAACGTATCGGCATCTGTCTATGTCTCACTCATGCATGATCATTTGCACATTCACACCTCTCTATGTCTGTATCACACGCACACCGTCTCCACATTGCCCTTCCGCCACAACACACATATGGACACATACACACGTTCTCTCTCAGTCACACACACAAAATCAGTATTAAAAAAAACTAGGGCGCACCTAAAACGTCCAAATCCAAATAAACACGAACTGCAGCTAAATTCAAATATATGGAAATATTGCAGCGTCAAGAACTTTCACAGGAAAAAAAGTTGAGTAATACTCGAGGATTGTTTTCACACACATAAAAAGGTTCGGTGGATGTCCTTCGAGCGCGACACGGTGATGCACCGTTCGATCGACCGCGCGGCCGCGGTTCACGCGCTTGCACAGGATTCCGTATCGTGGCTATGGTACTAACTAATAATAAGGGACATTTACATCTATGCCCCTAATTTGCGCCCACTCTCAGATTTACCCCTAATTTCAAAGCCTGCTCAAATTTGCCCCTCCGCCGTTAGGTGCACTTACAGAAATACCCTTCTGTGCCGTTACCGTCCGGTCAAGGCAGGTCAAAGCCGGTCAAAGGGCTTTGACCATCCTGAAAAAAATAGCAAAAAAATTATAAAAAATCTGAAAATTTGTGGGATCAAAGATACTCAGATTCGCAAGGTGGGTGCAAAGTTTCATGCTGTTCATACATTCCAAGAGCTCATGTAAGAGGAAAAACAATAAATATGTAAGCCTGCGAACAGTAAATTCAAAAAAATAGTAAGAAAATTCAAAAAAATATGAAATTTTTTGGCATCAAAGAGGCTCGGGTCTGCAATCTGCGTGCAAATTTTTGTTGTGTTTGGACATTGGAGGGGTTTGTGGAGAAAAAAAAACAAAATTTCGCTCGGGAAAAAACTTGGGAAAAAATGACTATTTTGTTTTTTCTTTCTAGTGATCCTCGCATGTCATTTGATCACAAAAACTTGCAAGCACCTTGTGCACCCAAGCCACTTTGATGCCAAAAAATTTCATTTTTTTAATTTTTTTGCTATTTTATTTCAAATTTATTGTTCACAAGCATGCAGATTAACTATTTTTCCTTGCCACGAGCTCCTGGAATGTCCAAATAGCACAAAAATTTGCACACACCTTGGGCACATGAGTATCTTCGATCTCACAAAATTTTAGATTTTTTTGCTATTTTTTTCAGGACAGTCAAAGCTGTTTGACTGGACGGTAACAGCGTAAAAGAGCATTTCTATAAGGGCACCTAACGGCGGAGGGGCAAATTTGAGCAGGCTTTCGAATTAGGGGTATATCTGATTAGGTGGTTCGAGTTAGGGACAGAAATGCAAATGGCCCAACTAATAAAAGCGCTGCCTAAGTCTAATGTTTACGTGTACTAGTACAGTTTTCTTTTAAGTTTGACCAACCTTATATTTAAAACTAAAGTAAGCTCCCACACGCGCACTCTTTAATATGTCGACGCCGCCGTTGCGCATGCCGGCGCCCGCCTGCTCCCGCCAACAATTTCTCGCCCATCACCGTCGTGTCGCCGCCATCCCTGTGCCATGAAGCCGAAGGCTCGCCCGCTCACGTCGTCTGCAGTGCCTCCTCGCGATGCCGCCGCGCTGCCAAGCACGCGAGCAGCTGGTGGAGCCACGTCTATGCACACAACGTACGAAGAGGAGGACGAGCGTGTGCTCCAGCACGCCGGCGAGGAGGAACTAGCGTGTCATTGTCGTCTCCGCCCGCGCGGAGGAGGCGCGCATGGTGGCTGTCGCGGTGGAAGCCGGTCGCGCGCGCGTCGATCCCACAAAAACGGGTGCGGACGCGGAATCTACCTTCGAGACCTTGAATGCCACGTGGATCCTGCAATCTGAAGGAGCAATTTGGGTCAGTTGACTCATGTGCGCCATTTGATGCAACATGGATGGCTAGAAGGGCTTCTTCCACCTCTTCTGTCGTCTTCCTCCTTCGCTCCATCGAACTTCTTTCACAAATTGACTGACCCAAATTATACTACTAGTACGAACGTATTAAGTACAGTAGGAACACAAAGGTACGAGCAGTAGTACCAACTGCAAGAAGAACAGTAGTAAGACATGGTACTAGTACTACTGTACGTACTAAAGAGTTCAAATAACGAGAAAGAACATAAACATAGTTCTGCTGGGGCCTCAGCACAACACACCCTTGAAAATAAACTAATAAGCAACTAGTCTGCTTGACACTGGAGTAGAACCAGCATGAGCGATGGCACTGCCACCTATTTGGAGTCCGAGTCCACGTCCTCGACTTCGTCCTCGTCCCTCTTCCTCTTCCTCTTCGCTGACGCTTCTTTGCTTGAACCGGACACAAAGGTAGGCATCCATTGCTGCGTACATGATGTGATCTTCATCTAATGTCTTCGACTCCCATGCATGATGAAACTCGTGATGAGGTTTCTTCAGTTTAGCGTACGAAGGATCAATCATGGCTGCTGCCATGGTCAGCATTGAAGGTTGAGAGGAGGACACCAGGCTTGCCTTTTGGAGATTGAAGGGCTAGCCTACAACGAGACCTATCCGACGCAGGACGTCACTGTCATTCTTAAAGCCTACAGTAACGAATTTCACTCTTTTGTCCTTGAGGAAGTTCTTAAAATCCTGGCACTCAACGTCGGCATGGCATATGTGGTAGAACAAGTAAACGTTATGTACGCAAACCTGGATCACGGCGGGCTTCTTCCTCTCTTCGTCCTTTAGATCCTTCTCTCATCCTAGGGCTGTGGTGTACTCAACATCTAGCCCAGCGACCCACTCATCCGTTGAACTATTGAACATGCGTAGGAAGCGAGCAAGCCATGCTTTCACTGTCTCGGATCCACGTGTGTAGATGACGATGAACTGATCGCCGGTGATGGCTCTAACCTGGTACTCAGCGGCGACCATGGAGATTTGGGAGGCCATGGATTTTGGAGGAGGGTTAGGAGAAGTTGAATTGTTGTACCCCGCAAAAAAAACTGGGAGTGAACTAATGTGAAAGGACGGGACGACTGGGAGCGAACTATTGTAAGGTAGAAGACGGGGACAAGTAGGGCGTGCGAACGGCGTGGGGTTGCTGGCTTGCCCGGTGGATAAACGACTGCAGGCCCCCAAAGAGTTCTCGAGAACTATGCGGGACCCACTAGATGTCATGTCTACTAGACCCATATCGTAGGCCTGATGGTATAGCTTCTGCCTGTTCGCACGCCATGCCGGCGCGTGGATGTAACTTCACTTAATTCTGTCAAACGTCGCGCCTCCCACGACCTTCGCCTCCTCGCGTGGTCGCGCCCTTGGAGACTTCGACCGGCTATAAATGAGCAATTTTTTTGCCTTTTTTAGACAAGCAATTTTTTTGCCTACTCCGCATGCATGATACTCCCTCTCGTCCTTTTTACTCCTGTCAACCGTTTGCAAAGTGTTTGACCAAATTTATACTTTTTTGAACACCACCTTATATTAATTAACGAGCCACACCAGTACACTCATTCGATACAATATTCCGAAAACACTTAGGCGCGGTGCATTAACTTCTACCTCGTTTCTTGTTTCTTGACATATCAACCAATAGGAGATGTGGGTGTGCATGCTTTTAATGACTTGAGACTACCAAACACGTCATGCAGTGGTTAGTTCATTGCATGCAATGCTATTAATTAGCAAATAAACATTAAGATCTCTCGTTTTCCCCTCCTCCTTGGTCACAGTCCACAATCTAAGATGACTTGCTCACCTAGACGGAGGGAGTACTGATTATAATGAGTATAAGAACTACGTTTTATAATGAGTGTAAAAATATTGTTTTGACATTGTGAATGTTGACACATTGTGGAATAGTTTTTGAAGTCTGCAAAAGTACTCAACTAGTGTTGTCGTTCTCCACAAAAAAATGTGTTTACCAATGCATGCATGAACACTAGTTACTCTAACCCCCCTCTCTTCTTTAATTCTTTGCCACATCAGCATGTTTGCTATTCCCGTGTGCTAAGATACCACCATTATGGCCAGCCTTAATCATCACATGCAATAATTTAGTGCACCTTGAGATATGAACATGTGTGGGGCGTGTTTGTTTTTAATGACTTGAGACTATACCTAGCCCGACATGCAAGATGACTTATTATGCACCGTTCCCCATACCTGCAGGAAGCCTGTTCGTCTCCAAATCTTTTCCTCTCCATATGTGGAAATAATATGCGTGCCAAACTCTCCTTCTCCCTCCGGCGGTCCCACCACTCCACCCCGTGTGAAAAAATCTGCATGCATGACTCTCCTCCCACACGCTCATCCAATCCGTTGTGACCAGCAATATTTCCACCCCTTTGCTCCCCCGTAATTTACTCCAACAAATATGCCCACGTAGCTGTTACTTAACTGCAGGTGCATTCGGTCACTGACATATGGGCCCAACATGGGTCTGGCCCACATGTCAGTGACGCAACTGGACCTACAGTTAAGTCAGTGCAGCTCAGTCCATATCTTACGTAGGTGTGCCATTGCTTGCTATAAATACTGCGCCTCCCACGACATTGCTATCTCCTCCCCCTCACGTTCACGTTCATCGCTATCTCCTCCCCCTCCCTCTCACGTCGACCACCATGGCATCGCCCCTCCCAAGCCCTAGGAGCCCCTCGCAGCACCGCGCGGACGATCATGCGTCTCCGTTCCGTTCCTCGCCGCCACTAGTCGAGGAGGACGCGTCGGTGTTCCGCTCCTCGCCGCTACGCGATGCGTCGCCATTCCGTTCCTCGCCGCCACTAGTCGAGGAGGACGAGGAGAACGCCGCGCTGCCTGCTGAGCCCCCCAGCCTTGAGGAGCTTTGGAAAGAAATGGATGTCGCCTTGTGGGAGGCTTTGCCTCCAGCAGAGCGCGCCAAAATAGAGGCGGAGAAGAAGGCCGAGGAAGAGAAGCGCCCCGCGGAACAAGCTGCCTGGGAGGCCTATGTCGCGTCCGAGAGAGTCAGGCAATTGGCTCTTTGGCAGAAGGCTCGTGCGAGGGCCGTGAGGGTGGCGGAGGACGCCCGTGCTGACGCCCTGAGTGCAGTCGGGCCCAAGCGCCTCATCTATGCTTGGCGGTACGTGGACTGGGTGCACGCTTCCAGCGAGGAGGAGTACCTGTTGGCGCCGGATCACCACACCGGTGAGATCGCGCTCGCCCGCTGGCAAGCTGCCAATCAACACCTCACGAGTTGCGAGGCTGAGGAAGAGGCGTTGTGTCGGCACGCTGGGAAACGGCCGTGCACCAGGTCACTCGTGGCGCGCCGCAAGCGCTCCTGCGAGTGTCGTGGCTTTTAGGAGGAGTATAATTTTTGTTTCGTAAGGCGATCTCATTAGTTTTGGGATGCAAATGATAAATCCCGAACGTTTAGGAATTTTAGCGTCCTTAATTAAGTATGTAAAAGGGAAAGTTTGGAAACCTTGTGTATTCGTACGCATTTCGCAAGTACGTGCATATAGCACAAACTTTACTATATACTATCACACTACACGTCTCTCTCGATATATGCTTGCAGACTATGCTACTCCCTCCGTCCAAGTCAATAAGTCATCTTCGGTTGTGCACCATGACCAATAAGGAGGGAAGACTTATACACCTAGACGGAGGGAGTACTACTATTACTTATGTACGTGCAAATGCACGTTTTAACATTACGATGCGGTTTTTGTAAAAGTGGAAAAATAGCACTAGTCAAGCTTGTGAAACGATTCAATGCAAAACAAATGCAAAAATGCTCGTTTGATTGTTTACTTTTAGCTTCCTTCTCTGTGGTTATTTCTCTGTCGTACTTTGTACGGAGTATCTCACTGGTTGGAAAGGCATGCAAATTCCCAAACCGCTTCCTACACCCTGTATCGAATTTTTTGCCTAACAGGTTGTGCCGTGCAATTGGAATTCCAACTTGAGTACTACTACTAGTAGGAGTACCAGGGGCCAGTTCTTTTAGGCTTTTAGATTAGTAATCCCATAACTACTACCTCTGTCCTGGTTTATTGGTCCCCATTGTAATCTGTGTCAAATTTTTGGTCAAAATTTAGCACAAATTACAATGGTGAGGAAAAACCAGTTAAATCTTTGGTCAAAATTTAGCATAAATTACAATGGTGAGGAATAAACCAGGACGAAATAGTAGTTTAGAAGCCTAAATAAATGAGTGAGGCGCCTTATTGTTACTCTCCACTGTGACTAGTCTTGTGGGAAAAGCTGGGGAAGCCGCCAAAAGAACTGGCCCTAGGAGTAGTAGCTAGGGATCGAGTGTGCGAGATGAACCGGAGAAAGTAAATGCAAAGAGATGAAATGCAAAAAAGACGATGGATGTGATGGTTGCTTGTCCGTTTATTTTACCAGGCCACTTATTACCGGGAGTGGTTGGGTTTTGTCATATGACGGATTTACTCCCGCGCCACGAGCAGGGTGAGAGGTGAGACTCCCATGCAGCGCCGCCCTCTTCACATACTACTACTCCCTCCATCCATTTTTACAGGGCCTAACTTGTCAATCTTTCGTACCAAGGCATGTCCGCAAAAAGAGGAACTGGTTTTGGGACTAGTATTTGGATCCCGTGTAATCTTGCATGTAGCCTCCTTTGAATGCCTAGCCACTGTCCTCCCTTCCTTTAATCCCTCGCATGCAAATTACTCTCCTCCCTTTTCTACATGCATGCCCAACCATAATTCCTCAAATCATGCATGCCTTGGCTGAAATATAGAGCTCGCTCCTCCTTTGAAGATATGGTGGTGCTATCCATGAATGCAAATCAATGTGACAGCTAGAGCATTTTCACGATGAAGGGACCATGCACGACTTGCAAGAGAAAATTAAGATGGAGATGCCTCGGTTAGTTCATTTGGATAGGTTTGTTTGGATATTATTTCATCTCTAGAGCTCACAAACATCCGGGTGAAATAGATAAAAAGTATCTTTTGCAAACAAAAGCGTTCAACTGTTCAACCTGCATCCAAAACTTGTGAAGAAATAACTCTTATTGTGCTTTGCAGGAAATGATCTTCAAGAATTAGTTTTTGAGTATCCATTGTTATACATGTTGGCTACAGATGACATGGCACTTTCTTGTAGCCAACAGTTGGCTATACTATTTAAGTATTAACCATGCCCTTATACACCTAGACGGAGGGATTAAATCAGGATGACTTGGGAGGGGGTAGAGGATATGTAAGAAATGGTTCATCATAAGTCTTTCACCAGTACTGTAGTAAAAATTCATACATGGAAGATTCTAGACTAAACCATAAATGGATACACTTTTATTCATGCGCGATACTCCAATAGAGCAAGATCATGCATGGAAGTCTCCACATGCTTAGACAGCGGATCACATTGAGCGAAGACTAATGATCAACATTTAACTTGAAAATGCAGATGTCTAGGTGAACCTCCTTGGAGTCCCTGTGCACATTGTTGGAGTCCAAATAACACCATGGGTTTTCCATGTCCACATCGGCGGGAAAGTCCCAGCTCCGCAGAGTCCAAGTATGCTCGGCGTAGCCAGTGTCGCCGCCCACGCGTGTAGGTCTCCTCTTCTCATGCTCATACAAGTGGTAGAAGAGCTCACCTTATAAAGGCCTACTAGAAAAATTCCAACATCGACCAGGCCGTCCATGAAACGGGAGTGGCTGTAGGGGACGTTGCGCCATTTGAATATATGAGCAAGTTACTATGAGATTTAATCCGAATAAGCACAAAATAAATCATGACGGCTATAACAGAGATGAAACTAATAATGTGGACTAGCATAGTAGTAGGATACAAAGTAGAAACATGAATTCTACCACGATTTCGAACAGGAAGGACAGAAACACATACGGTGCAACGGGAGCAGCACCGTTGGCGTTGAGGTTGTCGCCCATGTCCAAACACCACGTAGACACGGTCTTTGAGCACGGTTCATAGTCGTTCCACGCTCGGGCATTAAAGTTTGTAACTATTTTAGATTAGAATATACTACTCCTCCGGTGCTAGTAGTAGAGCAGAGTCCTACTCTACTCAAAGCAAGTTAGGGCATAGCACTATAGGGAGTACCAGTACTGTGATCACTCAAGCAAGTTGTCTGGCATCGACATGACCCTACGCTGCTGGTATGTGTCCCGTAAGTCAAGCGGCATGATGTATTCATCATCACCTGTCCACTTCCCGCAGCACATATTCGCTTCTCCATCTTTGTCCACACATAATCTCGTCCAATGTTCCATCCCCGCTAAGGCGCCTCCGCCCCTCGTTCAAAACCCAAGCACTAACAATGGCAGAACCGAGTAGCGTCCGCCGAAAGAGTGGCTGGAATTCACTCCCCATAGAGGTAATCAAGCTCATTGTTTCGTGTGTGGACAATCTCAGTACCACGCCGCTCGCCGCATGCTCGTCGGGGCTGTACCGTTTACTCAAAGCCCTCAGGCTGGAGCTTTTTAAGCCAGCTCCTTGCTTGCTGATGCCGCCTGATCTTCAGAAACGGCATGTCACACAGCATAACGATCATAGGGTGGTGAGCATCAACCCCTTTGACTATGATCCGATCCCCGCCAGCCTCAACTACATTAACGGTATGTACTGGGTCGGCATGAACACGTCTTGGATGGTGCTCGTCGACGGTCACGGCAGCTGGATGCTCGTGGAGGTCTACACCCGGTGATTGATCCCCCTTCCTTCGATTAACACTGCACTGCTTTGGCACCGTGGCCCAGAATACTCAGAATCTTACAGTAGCCAACATGATACCAAGTTTGATTTGCTCAAGGTTGTAATCTGCCAAGTGCCCACAAGATCTGCGAATTATAAAGACTTCAAGTTAATTGTGTTCTTCAACCGCGGTCTCTCCTATCTGACAGGTCACTGCGGTAAGTGGATAAATCTGCACGTCCATCACAGGATCATACATCCTCCATGGTTCTCTGATGCAATTGAACACAAGGGCTTCATTTACGTTGTCGACTCCTTCTATGGCTGGACGTATTGCTGGCCTACTCCAGTCATCGCTACAAACGGCTGTTACAGCAGTATGTTACTTTCCTATGATATCGTGATGGCTTGCTTATATTACTATCAACATTTGCTGAAAAAATATTCATGCTCATAACATGCTGTTCTTAAGATTAACTAAACCAAGAGCCCTTTTTTATTTGACTCCAACTTGATATGATGTTGTTGGCCGCCTGGTGTCCCTACCCTTCCTAATCCCAGAACCTTTCAAAGAAAAGCGGCATGGCAGTTGCAGGTGGTTCCTGGCTCGATCAGGCGACGGCGAAAGATTGATGATCGTTCGCACATACCGGACGTGTTGTTTCGCGGAATACAATCACAGTCACTGCAAGGTCTTTGAGCAGGATCCCAGCTTCTCTAGGCCTTCAGGAATTTTTGACTGGAGGCTCGTAAGTAGCCTTGGTACACGCTCTCTGTTTGTCGGACTAAATTATCCGATTAACCAGGAGATAACCGACGGCAAGGATCATGATGGCAGCGCGGTTTTGTTCATCAGGCAAAACTGTGTGTACACAACGTACCATGCGTCTCTGCATGCACCATACCCTGATATGTGCCGCCACACTCTGCAGCCCAAACTAGGAGAGAGGGTCGCAAGTATCAGACTTCGACCTGCTGGCTGGAGTTTCCCCCGTTAGTCACCCATCTGGTTCAAGCCGTCAGCCAATCTCCACAGCTTAATAAATAGTAACGTCTAACTGAGCCAGTTAGTTAGATGCATACACTTGGTGTAGTAGGAACTTTATTTAGTTTGATGCATACACTTGTTCTTTTTTGGTAGCCCTTTTGTAATGATGGCTGATGTTTGGTTTGGAAGAGAGAGCTGCGTCTTCACTCTTCTGGCCTGCTTACTGCTTCTGTTGCACCCCCAGCCCTAGTTGCTACTGCTGCTATTTTCAATGTACAATCAGTAGTATATTTCGTCTGTTGGTTGAATAAATGTGTTGTTAGAACGACAAACACAATGTTTTGGAAGTCGTTGCACAGTTCGATCCTTTAGTGCCCCGTACCGTACGTAGCGCATACTATTTATCATACGGAACACATTTTTTTTGAAACTCGGAACACATTTTCCACTTGTTGATAACATGCAGCCCACTGATGAAGGCCCAATAGAGAAGCCCATAATTAACTGGAAGGGAGGCTCTCACATGAATCCGGCCCAGGTGCATGCTCATGGTCCCCTAAACATAAATAAGTAAATAAATAAATAAATAAATAAAGCTAAATGCTCATGCACCAGTTCTTTGGGAAAATAGCTAGCCCAGTATTTCTTTTTGAAGAATACCCAAGCTAGGCCTATTTGTTTTCTCCGAATTACTAGGCTGCAAATCTTTCAAGACGAACAGGGATGCATTCCGGCATGGCTTAAGAGTATGGTCAATGTCTGTTAAAAGTAATATCAAAAGGGGTTGAAAATTCCAAAAAAATTATAGCAAATGGGATATAAGTTTCTTTTTTTGTTTTTGTTCTTCACTGATATCTTATACATATTTCATTGGATTTAACATGACATAGTGCTAATTTATTTTTAAATTTGTTTTACTATGGCTATTAATTTTTGGATTAAGAATATTTCGTTCCCGAGCAAAAATTTGTGAATTTTCAAAATTTCCCACATATTTAGTTAATTTTTTGACCCTCGTACTGACCAGAAAATGGCCAGCAATTCTAAAAATGGAAAACGGGCTGCAATAAATTCCATATGAATTAGAAAATGAGTAAAAATATAAAAATAATAGCAAATGGGCTGTACACGCCACGAATTTCGAGGTTGACTTGTTTATGAAAGGCTTTGTTAGTGAACACACGATTCTAGCAGCAGTTAGTGTTGGATGTCCATCCAACGGCCAACGTGCTTCTTTAATCTCTGATCTTCCTGCTCCAGCCGCCTAAACTAGCGCCGGCAGGACTGCCTACTCCCTCATCTTGTGGCCCGCTGTGATGCCGCGCAGGCTTCCCCGGCCCACCCTACTCCCTTCGCTGGCCTGGCCGCACGCAATCAACTGCCTCCTTATTACGCGAAAAAAATGATTCCTCCCACTGACATCTGGGGCGCACCGGTTGGGAGGCTAACATGTGGGCCTACTAAGTTGACGCGTACGCAGGGCTTGTCAACTTAGTCAATAAATTATTCTAGCAGTAGTAACCGTTGGATTTGAATCGGACGGTCCTGCTGCTTCTTCAATCGCTGCTCTTCTTGCACCAGCCGCCCAAACCAGCGCTGGGGAGACCGCCTGCTCCTGCCTCTAGTGGCCGACTGTGCTGCCGCTGAGGCCTCATCGCCCCTACTACTCCCACTGCTAGCCAGGCCCTGCGGCGACGACAGCCTCACACCGCAGCCGAACCAGTGAACCCTCGTACTCCTCTCCACGTGGGCATCCACTGCCGCGTCGTCCCCTTCCTAGGCCTCGCCGTCGTCCACCGCCTTGGTGCTCTCGGCGCGGCATGGTCAACGTGGTCAATGACATTCCATCGGAAGAGTACTGTACGTGGAGAGGCTGACAGCTGGGTCCACGGCCACAACCCAGTTTTTTTGTGATTTGCCAAGTAAGTCGCTTTGTTAGGCCTGTTGGGCTGCAAATCTTTCAAGACGAGGAGGAGAGCTTTCATTCGGCTGGTCGAGAAAATGGCCCATTAGTAATGAGAAATGGGCTGTACATTTTTAAAACACATCAAACCGGCAATTAGTTTCAAATATCTTTTTTTCATTTCGAGATTTGAAATTATATTAATTTTTATGCGTGGAGAATTTGTTGGATTTTATATTGATATACATTTATTTTTAAAATCAGTTTGAATGTGAGTCGAAATTTCGGGATTAAAAACAGTTCGGACCGCACCGAAATATGCAAAATTTCGTATAATTTTTTAACCGTGGCCACAATATGGGCTGTAATGCTAACAAAAAGAATATGGCCTCCAAAAAAACCCTTAATAATTAGCAAATGGGCTGTAAATTATTAGAAATAATGGCAGATGGGCTGTATGCTGTTTCCCACAGATTTTAGGCTTTCCTAAAAAAAGGTTGACGCACAAGCAGTGACTGTTGGATGGCCATCCAACGGCCGTCGTGCTTCTTCAATCTCTGCTCTTCCTGCTCCAGCCGCTCAAACAGGCGTTGGCGGGACTGCGTGCTCCCTCTTCAACACGGCCGGCTCTGCTGCCGTGCAGGCCTCACCGCCCCACTGTACTCCCATCGCTGGCCTAGCCATCCCTCTACTCACCCACACCTGCTGTTATTCTCCAGCGACGGTGAGGCCTCGTACAGTCGAAACGTTCCCCCCGCTGTCAGCTCGGACCCACCGGAAGTGCCTCCTTATTACGCACAAAAAAATGAATACTCCCCCGGCTAGCTGGGACCCACCTTGGTGGGAGGCTGACTTGTGGGCCTACTAAGTTGACGAGGACGAAGGGCTTTGTCAACTTAGTTAATATGAACGATTCTAGCTCCAGTGACCGTACGATGTCCATCCAACGGCCGTAGTGCTTCTTCAACCTCTGGTCTTCTTGCTTCAGCCGCCCAAAGCAGCGCCGGTCTTGCCGCCTTCTCCTGCCTCCCGTGGCTGGCTGTGCTGCCACGGAGGCCTCACCGCCCCCTACTATTCCCACCGCTGGCCAGGCCCTACGGCGATGGTAGCCTCACACCGCAGCCGAACGAGTGAACCCTCATACTCCTCTCCGCGTGGGCATCCACTACCGCGTCTTCACCGGCTCCGCGTCGTCCCCTTCCTAGGCCTCGCCGTCGTCCACCGCCCTGGTGCTCTCGGCGCGGCGTGGTCAACATGGTCAAGGAACGACTTCCATTGGACGTGGACTGTACATGGAGAGGCTGACAGCTGGGTCCATGGCGGCAGCAAGGAAGTGCCTCGTTATTACGCGGACAATAATGATTCCTCCACCTGACAGCAGGGACCCACCGGACGGGCCACCGTATTTCGTGAAAAAACGTTTCCCCCCTGAGTGCTGGGACCCACCAGCTACACCTTCGCACGCAAGGAAGTGCACCTGGGCAAAAAAAAACGATTGGCCCCCCTGACTGCCGGGACCCACCAGCTACATCTTCGCAGGCAAGGAAGTGCCTGACAGTCGGGACCCACCTGGTCGAAGCGTACGTAGCGTTGTCATTCTGGTCGCGAACGTGTACGTACATATATACTGGTGCATGTAGAGGCGCGCACGTGTCGTAGTAGAGGCGGCCAGGGTGCAAGAAAGAAAATACGGCCACATATGTGTACATACGGGCGGGGTCTCGAACGCCTACTCGCGCATATGTACGGCTAGGGCTCATGTACATGGCTGGGTCGGAACGGAGAAACATCGTCGTCGTCGTGTTCATGGGTCAGAACGGAATGCGTGGTCGTGTTCATCGGGAGGGCATGGACGGAAGAGGCGATGGAAACGAGGCCTGGCGTACCGCAAAACGGAGGAAACGGACCTCCTACGGTCGAAATGGGGGTCCTGTTGATCGGGAGGGGTGTGGCGTACCGCAAAACGGAGGAAACGGACCTCCTACGGTCGAAGCGGGGGTCCTGTTGATCGGGAGGGTTGTGGCGTACCGCAAAACAAAGGAAACAGACTTGTGTTGGAGCGCTATGGTCGAAACGGGGGTCCTGTTCATCGAGAGGGGTGTGGCGTACCGCAAAACAGGACTCCACGGGATACTGTTCATATCCACCGTTGACCCCCTCCAGCCTCCACGAGCTACTGTTCATCCACCGTCGACCTCCTCTAGCCTCCACGGGCTCCTGTTCATCCAGCCTCCACCGCGCGCTACTCCACCGGCTACTGTTCAACCACCCCTCCACCGTCTACTGTTAATCCAGCCCTCCACACCACGGGGTCCTGTTCAACCACCCCTCCACGGGCACCCCTCCACCATCTATTGTTCATCCTGCCCTCCACACCACGGGGTCATGTTCATCCACCCCTCCACGGGCACCCCTCCACCGTCTAGTGTTCATCCAGCCCTCCACCACACCACGGGGTCCTGTTCATCCAGAGGCAACGCCACGGGGTCGCGAACATGTACGTACATATATACTGGTTGATGTAGAGGCGCGCACGTGTCATAGTAGAGGAGCGCACGTAGCATGTACACGTACGTACAGCGAACAGGGTGCAAGAAAGAAAATACGGCCACGTATGTGTACATACGGGCGGGGTCTCGAACGCCTACTCGCGCATACGTACGGCGAGGGCTCGTGTACATGGCTGGGTCAGAACGGAGAAACAGCGTCGTCGTCGTGTTCATGGGGAGGCAACGGAATGCGTCGTGTTCATGGGGAGGCAACGGAATGCGTTGTGTTCATCGGGAGGGCTTGGACGGAACAGGCGATGGAAACAAGGCCTGGCGTACCGCAGAACGGAGGAAACGGCCTTGTGTTCGACCGGCCACATTCGAAACGGGATCCTATTCATCGGGAGGGGTGTGGCGTATCGCACGGAGGAAACGGACCTCCTACGGTCGAAACGGGGGTCCTGTTGATCGGGAGGGGTGTGGCATACCGCAAAACAAAGGAAACAGACCTTCTACGGTCGAAACGGGGGTCATGTTGATCGGGAGGGGTGTGGTGTACTGCAAAACGGAGGAAACGGACTTGTGTTGGAGCGCTATGGTCGAAACGGGGGTCCTGTTCATCGGGAGGGGTGTGGCGTACCGCAAAACGGGACTCCACGGGATACTGTTCATCTCCACCGTTGACCTCCTCCAGCCTCCATGGGCTCCTGTTCATCTAGCCTCCACGGGCTCCTGTTCATCCAGCCTCCACCGCACGCTACTCCACCGGCTACTGTTCAACCACCCCTCCACCGTCTACTGTTCATCCAGCCCTCCACACCACGGGGTCCTGCTCAACCACCCCTCCATGGGCACCCCTCCACCCTCTACTGTTCATCCAGCCCTCCACACCACGGGGTCCTGTTCAACCACCCCTCCACGGGCACCCCTCCACCGTCTACTGTTTGTCCAGCCCTCCACACCACGGGATCCTGTTCATCCACCCCTCCACGGGCACCCCTCCACCGTCTACTGTTCATCCAGCCCTCCACCACACCACGAGGTCCTGTTCATCCAGAGACAACGCCATCGCTCACTGTTCATCCAAACCCCCGCAACACTCACTGTTCATCCCATCGATTGACTTCAATTAGCAGCAGTAGCCAAGGAATCGCTCGATCAGGTTCAGTTAATAGCCATCGATCGACCGCTCGGGTTCAGTAACGCGTAGCCTGCAGTGCAATCGCTCGGGTTCAGTTAGAGCCCAACGCCTCGCTCGGGTTCAGTTAGAGCCAACGCCTCTCACACACGCGCGTACGTGTATGAGAGAAACGTGCATCGCTCGGCCCCCGACCTCCCACCATAATTGGGAACTCTCCGAAATTTTCCTCCCCCTCGCTTCTACCATGGTTTTTTCCGTCATGGACGGCCCAAAGAATGTCATGCAGCTGCGTCTCCGGCCCGCCCAGGACGAAAAGCCCATTTTCTGTCATGATTTTTTGTCATAGAAGTAGGAGCCCACCACATCTATGATGATACCGGGTTTTGTCACAATTATCGTCATAGAAGTGTCATATGATGACATAATTTTTTTTCGTTCGGCCCAAAATGTCACGGATGTGTCTTTTTTTTGTAGTGCGCCGCCCCGCCGCCTTACCCGCCGACCCTCGCCGGCTCCGCCGCGAGCTCGCCGCGCCGCCGCGGGCCGCCACTGCCTCGCCGCTTCGCCTCCGATGCCGGTCGCCGTGCCGAGCACCGGATCTGGCCAGCTCCCCTCACCGGCGAGCTCCTCCGTCCTCTCCGGTCATATTCTCCACCAATTCCGGCGAGATCCCGGTTGCCTCGACTTCCGCGCACCGAACCCTAGATCTATCTTCTAAGGTAGTTTTTCTGCTAAGTCCCTAATGTTTTCAGCCCCTGTCCATCATGTCATAATTCCTCATATGTAGATCCGTTTTGCATGCATGATATATCGAAATGTTCATCATGATGTGCTCTTCATTTTGTTCCATTGTGACATGCTTGTTTGAGTCCATCTTGATGCCCAAATCGTTGATGCAAGAGTGCTATAAAATCTTAGGTGCTGATTCTTAGCAGAGTATGAGCATTTGTCATTTTTACTACAATTGTTGTGTGCTGCATATGGACTTGAGATCTACATGTGTTTTGGGCTATGCCATGCCATCTTTACAGGGGTGTATCCCATGTAGTTTTGTGATCTTTATGGTGACTAGCACAAGCATATGCAAAGTAGCCTTCATGTTATTGCTGATTTCAGGGACTTAGAATTTCACTAAGTCATTGCTCTGCTGTTATTTTTATGCAATGTATCCATGATGCTACAGTGAGATCTATGCTTGGTGTGAGTATCTTCAGTAGGGATGATTTGGACATACAGTTATGCTCTATCCATCCATGCCCCTGTTTTCAATTATGGAGTAACCTAGCATGACTTAATCTTGCTCTACTTTTGTTATAAAATGTTCCTGGCAGATTGTTTTCATGTTAATCAATTTTGCCATGGTTGTTGTAGTTGATCCAAGCATGCTATAAACTTGTTCTTGACATGGTTAGCCTTATGATCATGTCTTCTTGTTGGTAGTATGCTTATTTTGTCATGAAAGGCTTTGTGATGAGTGAATCGAGCTTGCAAAGAGGCCTTCATAATTCTGTTTATGCCATGCTCAGTTTTCTGCAAATTTTGAATCTGTTAACGAATCTTGCGATGTTTACATGGGTGCCGTAATATCTTCTGTGCCTTTTTGGCTCTTATTCAGTAAGGGACTTTTGTTCTATGCTTTGAGTAGATTCATTCCATGCCTTTGTTTACTATGATAAGTTTCTGTAGCATGTTGGTTGCTTGCTCTAAACTTTGCTTCCTGATGTTAATTCCTGGCATGTTGATATTTTCACTAAGTCTGTGATGCTGATATCTTTTGCACTTTACCATGCTTGTTTGAACCCGCTCTTTGTGTGATTTATGTGGATTATGAGAATTGCATGATATATTGATTGGGGTGCTGGTGCATGCATATATAATACAAGGGAAGGCCTCTACCTCAACTATACAAGACTAGGAGGTGGGCCACAAGTCCAATACACGTGCAGTACAAAATACATACTCAACACCCCCCCCCCACAGTCGAAGCGTCGCCGGAGACACAGAGACTGGACCGTAACTCCTCGAAGACGGGAGTAGGCAATCCCTTAGTCATCACATCAGCAAACTGTTGCGTCATCGGCACATGGAGAACCCGAACACGGCCAAGGGCAACCTGCTCGCACACGAAGTGAATGTCGAGCTCAATATGCTTCATTCATCGATGGTGCACTGGGTTGGCGGAGAGGTAGACTGCGCTGACGTTATCGCAGTAGACAAGAGTAGCCTTGTGAACATCACAAAGCAACTCCTGGAGCAGGTGACGTATCCAAGAGCACTCGGCCACAGCGTTGGCCACGGCGCGATACTCTGCCTCGGTGCTGGAGTGGGAGACCATGGGCTGCCGCTTCGATGACCAAGAGATCAACGAGGACCCAAGGTAGACGCAGTAGCCTGACGTAGAGCGCCGTGTTGGGGCAGCCAGCCCAGTCAGCATCCGAGTAGGCCACGAGGTCGGTGGAGGCGAAGGCCGTCAGGGTGAGTCCCAAGGACATGGTGCCGCGTATGTAACAGAGAATACGCTTCACCAGAGTCTAGTGAGAGTCACGCGGGGCGTGCATATGGAGGCACACTTGCTGAACAGCGTACTGCAGGTCGGGGCGAGTCAGCGTCAAGTACGGTAAAGCACCGACAATAGAGCGATAAAACGCTGTACCAGATGCGAGAGACTCCTCCAGAGCAGAGACCTTTGCCTTCGTGTCGACAGGGGCGGGCGCCGACTTGCAGTTAAGCATACCAGCACGCTCAAGGAGCTCGTGGGCATACTTCTGCTGATGCAGAAAGAAATCGTCAGCCCGGCGGATCACCTCGCTGTCGAGAAAGTAGTGCAGGGGCCCCAAGTCCTTGAGGGCAAACTCATCACGAAGACGAGCAGTCAGCCGTTGAAGGAGATCGGGGGTGGACGCCGTGAGGATGATGTCATTGACATAGAGCAGCAGATATGCAGTGTCAGCTCCCTGATGATACACAAAGAGTGAGGCATCGGAGCGAGTGGACCGAGAGCCCAGAGACTTCAGGAAGGCTGCGATACGCTGGTACCAAGCCCGAGGCACCTGCTTCAACCCGTGCAGAGAGCGGGAGAGCAAGCACACGAAGTCGGGGTGCTCGGCGTCGACGAAACCAGTAGGCTGCTCACAGAACACCTGCTCGGCGAGATGACCGTGCAAGAAGGCGTTGGAAACGTCCAACTGATGCACAGGCCAGGCGCGCGAGACGGCCAGCTGAAGGACAATGCAGATCGTGCCCGGTTTCACAACCGGGGCGAAGGTGTCGGTGAAGTCCACGCCCGCGCGCTGCCGAAAACCACGAACCACCCATCGAGCCTTGTAGCGCTCGAGAGAACCGTCCGGGCGAGTCTTGTGGCAAAACACCCACTTGCCAGAGATGATGTTGGCACGGAGGGGTCGCAGAACAAGTTGCCACGTGCGGTTGCGCTGTAAGGCATCGAACACCTCCTGCATCGCAGCTAGCTAGTATCCCGAAGGGCAGCACGAGTGGAGGTGGGGATAGGTGATGGCGTCGACGTCGAGGCGGCGCACACATACTCGTTGGTGGAGTAGCACGTGCTGGGCCGAAGCACACCTGTGCGGGCACGGGTAGTCACGCCAAGTGGCGGGGCAGTAGCGGGTGCCGCGGCGGTAGGGGCCACGGCAGCAGGATCCGCATCGGTGGGGGACGTGACGGCGGGGGCACCCACTGCGGCGGAGGGGGCCGTGGCGGCGGCCGCGGTGGCCGAGCTGACGGCAGAAGAGGCGAAGGGCGAGGGTGACGTCGAGGCTGTCGCAGGGTGGGCGGGCGTGGTGCCGGGCTCAACCTCGTATGACGGAGACGGGGACCCCGGGGCCCGCTTGGAGTCGACCTCACGGGAGGGAGTCACGAAGCCAGGTGGTGGCGATAGAGGGCGTCGTGCCGGGGTGGGCACCGGGGGCTGCCGCCGCGCATCGCTCCACGAAGGGGGCGCGGGGGCCAGCGTCGAAGGGGCCGAAGCCGAAGGAACCTGAGAAAAAGGGAACACCGTCTCGACAAAGTACACATGCCTCGAGGTGTACACACGATGAGTGACAGGATCATAGCACCGGTAACCTTTGGTGTTAGGAGGGTAGCCAAGGAAGACGCATGGGACAGATCATGGTGCGAGCTTGTGTGGCATGATAGATGCAGTGCTAGGATAACAGAGACAACCGAAGATGCGGAGACCATCATAGTACGGTGGTGTGCCGAAGAGAAGGTGGTGAGGGGCGTAGTTCCACCGAGGGCGACACGGACGAATGTTAACTAATAGAGTGGCGGTAGCAAGGGGATCGGGCCAAAACCGAGCGGGCACGTTAGAGTGAAAGAGTAATGTGCGAACGCAGTCATTAGGAGTGCGGAGAATGCGCTCGGCGTTGCCGTTCTGCTGGGAAGTGTAGGGGAAAGTCAGATGGAAGGTGGTGCCGTGAGAGGCGAGAAGTGTGCGAAAAGCGACGTTGTCAAACTCTTTTCCATTATCAGTTTGGAGTGCGAGTATGGGGCGACCGAACTGGGTGGTGACATAGGAATAAAAGGCGGTGAGTGTGGCTAAAGCATCGGATTTACAACGAAGGGGAAAAGTCCACACATAATGAGAATAATCATCTAAAATCACCAAGTAGTATAGATAGCCCGTGTTACTCGCGACGGGAGATGTCCAAACATCACTATAAAGTAATTGAAACGGAAAAGTGGAAACAGAATAAGACGCACTAAAGGGAAGACAAACGTGCTTGCCTAAGCGACAAGCCTCACAAGAGTGCGCGTCGAGCTTATCACATGAGAAAGAGGAACTCCTAAGAATTTGACGTAAGATAGTGTGGTTGGGGTGACCCAAGCGAGCGTGCCAAAGGTCAACTCCGGCGGCAAGGGCGACGGGTGTGGATGTGGAGGCACCGGCGTGCACAGGGTAGAGCTCATCGGGACTGTCACAGCGGTGAAGGACCATCCGGGTACGGGCGTCTTTCACAGAAAAGCCAACACCGTCAAATTCAACAGTGAGTGGGTTCTCACGAGTAAGACGACGAACGGACACTAGGTTCGTGACTAAATCAGGTGAAACAAGAACATTAGACATAGTGATGGGTGTGGAAGTGGAGGGAAAGCTAGTGCTACCGATATGAGTAATAGGTAAGGAGGAGTCGTTGCCGACGGTGATACGAGTGGGTGTGTGAACGGGAGTGGAGGAAGTTAGGTTACCGGGATGAGCTGCCATGTGCGCAGTAGCACCTGAGTCCATGTACCAGTCACCTCCACCGACAGAGCTACTCGACGATGGCGCGGAGTGCTGGGTGGCGAGGAGGGTGGGGTCCCGTGGCACAGGTACCGGCGGCGGAGGAAGGCCCCCGTAGGGCGGCGCCGGGATGGGCGGGCCATAACAACTGAGAGGCAGCGGCGGAAGGCCCCCATAGGGCAGCGCCGGGATGGGCGGGCCATAACCACCGAGAGGCGGCGACGCAAGGAGGGCGCCGTAGCCAGCGCCAGTCGGCTGGAAGGGCGCGCCGATGAACGCCGGGTGGCCAGCGGGGAGAGCCGGCTGATAGTGCGGTGCCCCCTCGACGTCCTATGCCTGCTGCTGCTGCTGCAGGCGGCGGCGACCTCCGCCACGCCGGTTGCGTCGGCCCCCTCTCCCTTGCAGGTGCTGCGGGGGAGGCGCTGGTGACGACAACGGGTAACACCCGGCGGGTGTGGGAGGATGCGAGTGGATCGGCGCGGCCGGTGGAGCGGTTCCACCGCAGATAGTGAAGTAGCCCGGAAAGTCCATGGAAGACATTAGAAGCGGTGGGAGGAGGGAGTGCACGACGGCGACGGCGGCGATGGGGAGCGGCGGTGGCGGCGGCGCGCGCGGAGAGGCGTTGCGCGGCAGCGGTGATGGCGGCGGCGCGTGCGAAGAGGTGCTGCACAGCGGCGGCGGCGGCAGTGGGGAGCGGCGGCGGCGCGAAGACGCAGCAGCGGTAGCGAGAATGGACGCAACAGCGCAGCTTCATGAGATGGCAACGCGCACGGCTGGAGTTTGGAGCGATGGATTGTGGCTAGCTACGCTACGTGCAAGAGATGGATCGGAGCTAGCTAGCTACGCGTGCGGCTGGCGGCGTTGCGATGGATCAGCTGCTAGTGATGCGCGCGGGTGGGAGTTGGAGCGGCAGCCGACGCAGGAGTGCGGGCGGCGGCGGCTGGGTGGCGGCGGCGGCGGTCGGCATGGAGGAGATGCGCGGCGGCGGCAGTGCGGAAGCGAGAACGGAACCTAAAAAACTGATACCATGTGGATTATGAGAATTGCACGATATATTGATTGGGGTGCTGGTGCACGCATATATAATACAAGGGAAGGCCTCTACCTCAACTATACAAGACTAGGAGGTGGGCCACAACTCCAATACACGTGCAGTACAAAATACATACTCAACAATTTAGTCGTAGATCAGTGTTCATATTTTGTCAAGCATCTTGAGTAGATCATTGCCATATGCTTTGTTGATATGTTGGAGTGCAGTAGCTTAGTTTCTTGTTGCATTCTAGATGGCATTGTGATGTTAATCGCAGATTTGTGCCATTATTGTTTTGCTTGCCATTTCCAAACCGTGCATCCGATTCCGGTGATCTTTATATCGATTTTGACCGAAATCAACTCATCTTTCCAGCGGCGCACTTGGTTTGACAAGTTGATGCCTAGTTCAATCTTTCCTTTCCGAAGCACGCATATGCAGTGCATATCACATCCCACATATCATGCCATGTTTTGCATCATGTTGCTTGCGCATTGCACCGTGATTGATTGTTGGTATTTTGCTTGTGTGCTTGCCTTGGGTAGAGCCGGGAGACGAGTTCATGATCGAGGAACCTGTTGAGTATGCTTACGAGGATCAAGCTTTCGTCAACTCGGAGCACTTTGCAGGCAAGATGACCATACCCTCGAAATCACTTCTATCTTTGCTTGCTAGTTGCTCGCTCTATTTCCATGTTGCGATACCTACCACTTGGTATATCATGCCTCCCGTATTGCCATGTCAAGCCTCTAACCCACCTTTCCTAGCAAACCGTTGTTTGGCTATGTTACCGCTTTTGCTCAGCCCCTCTTATAGCGTTGCTAGTTGCAGGTGAAGTTGAAGTTTGTTCCATGTTGGAACATGGATATTGTTGGGATATCATTATTATATCTTGTTTACTTTAATGCATCTATATACTTGGAAAAGCGTGGAAGGCTCGGCCTTATGCCTGGTGTTTTGTTCCACTCTTGCCTCCCTAGTTTTCGTCATACCGGTGTTATGTTCCTTGATTTTGCGTTCCTTACGCGGTTGGGTGTTATGGGAACCCCTTGACTGTTCGCCTTGAATAAAACTCCTCCAGCAAGGCCCAACCTTGGTTTTACCATTTGCCACCTAAGCCTTTTTCCCTTGGGTTCCGCAGACTCAAGGGTCATCTTTATTTTAAACCCCCGGGCCAGTGCTCCTCTGAGTGTTGGTCCAAATTGGGCGATGTCCGGCGCCCCCTGGGCAACCGGGGTTTATGCCAACTCGATGTCCTGCCCATCCGGTGTTCCCTGAGAATGAGATACATGCGACTCCTATCGGGATTTGTTGGCACATCGGGTGGCTTTGCTAGTCTTGTTTTACCATTGTCGAAATGTCTTGTAATCGAGATTCCAAGTCTGATCGGGTCGTCCTGGGAGAAGGAATATCGTTCATTGACCGTGAGAGCTTGTGATGGGCTAAGTTGGGACACCCCTGCAGGGTTTGGAACTTTTGAAAGCTGTGCCCATGGTTATGGGCAGATGGGAATTTATTAATGTCCGGTTGTAGAGAACTTGAGCTTTAACTTAATTAAAATGAATCAACCGCGTGTGTAGCCATGATGGTCCTTTTCAGCGGAGTCCGGGAAGAGAACACGGTCTCTTGTTATGCTTGAACGTAAGTAGTTTCAGGATCACTTCTTGATCATTATAGCTTCTCGACTGTGCTTTGCTTCTCTTCTCGCTCTCATTTGCATAAGTTAGCCACCATATATGCTAGTGCTGGCTGCAGCTCCACCTCACTACCCATTTCCTACCTTAAGCTTAAATAGTCTTGATCGCGAGGGCGTGAGATTGCTGAGTCCCCGTGACTCATAGATACTTCCAAACAGATGCAGGTGCCGATGATGCCAGTGCAGGGTACGCAACCGAACTCAAGTGGGAGTTCGACGAGGATTCGGGCTGTTACTATGTTTCTTTTCCGGATGATCAGTAGAGGAGCCCAGTTGGGGCGATCGGGGATCTAGCATTTGGGGTTGTCTTTCTTTTATTTGGTTCCATGGATGGACCTTGATTGTATTCTGGATGATGTATGTTATATTTATGTATTTTCTGAAGTGGCGATTGTAAGCCAACTCTTTATCCCTTCCTTATTCAGTACATGGGATGTGTAAAGATTACCCCCCCTTCCGACATGCCTACCATGTAGTTATGCCTCTAAATCATGCTCCGACACGTGGGAGATATAGCCGCATCGTGGGTGTTACAAGTTTAGTCCATGTGCGCCTGCCCTGGCCTAGGAGCGGGCCTCGTGTTGAATAGACACGAAGAGCCGCGAGATGGAGGGGGTCTCACCATCGAAACACAATGGTTGCGCAGTTTCCAGCTGGGCGAGGTCGTAAGGATCGCCAGCGTGGCCAAGCCCTTGCGGTGGCCAGTGGGGGATCTCGTGATCGTCGACGTGCACCACGGGAGGAACTCCTCGGTGCCGGAAGGAGGGGGGTTAGTGCGCACCAATGCTAGCACATCGTGCTAGATCTTCCAAAAGAAGGGGCAGCCGATGATGATATGTCGCATGGTCTCCTCTGCCTGGTCGCAAAGGGTGCAGCGGTCGTTGTGCGGCAGTCCGTGCCAGGCCAGTCTAGCAGCGGTCAAGATCGGCTAGCCAGGTGAACATCTTGACACGAAGAGGAGCCCAACATCTCCATGTCAAGCGCCAGAAGGGGGCTTTCATAGATCCAGCGAACAAGGCCCGGTAGCATGATCTGGCGGAATACTTGGCATCCGCAGTCCAATGCCAGATGAGGTGGTCAGGGGAGCTGGATAGAGTGAGATGTCGGAGTCGCCTGCATAGTTGCACATAATCGAGCATCACACCCGGCGTTAGGGCGTCAGGGAGGTCGGCAACCAAGCTACGGTCATGGAGCCCTTTCACCACCGTGTGCTAGCGCCGTCGGCGGGGAATGATGGGAAGGAGAGATGGGGTGATATGTGAGATGGCCTGGCACTACAAAAAAAGACACATCCGTGACATTTTGGGCCGAACGATTTTTTTTTCTGTCATACATATGACACTTCTATGACGATAATTGTGACAAAACCCGGTATCATCATAGATGTGGTGGGATCCTACTTCTATGACAAAAAATCATGACAGAAAATGGGCTTTTCGTCCTGGGCGGGCCGGAGACGCAACTGCATGACATTCTTTGGGCCGTCCATGACGGAAAAAACCGTGGTAGAAGCGAGGGGGAGGAAAATTTCGGGGAGTTCCCGGTTACGGTGGGAGGTCGGGGGCCGAGCGATGCGCGTTTCTCTTGTACACGTACGCGCGTGTGTCCGAGGCGTTGGCTCTAACTGAACCCGAGCGAGGCGTTGGGCCCTAACTGAACACGAGCGATTGCACTGCAGGCTACGCGTTACTGAACCCGAGCGATCGATCGATGGCTGTTAACTGAACCCGATCGAGCGATTCCTTCGCTACTGCTGCTAACTGAAGCCGATCGATGGGATGAACAGTGAGTGTTGCGGGGGTTTGGATGAACAGTGAGCGATGGCGTTGTCTCTGGATGAACAGGACCCCGTGGTGTGGTGGAGGGCTGGATGAACAGTAGACGGTGGAGGGGTGCCCGTGGAGGGGTGGATGAACAGGACCCCGTGGTGTGGAGGGCTGGACAAACAGTAGACGGTGGAGGGGTGCCCGTGGAGGGGTGGTTGAACAGGACCCCGTGGTGTGGAGGGCTGGATGAACAGTAGAGGGTGGAGGGGTGCCCATGGAGGGGTGGTTGAGCAGGACCCCGTGTTGTGGAGGGCTGGATGAACAGTAGACGGTGGAGGGGTGGTTGAACAGTAGCCGGTGGAGTAGCGTGCTGTGGAGGCTGGATGAACAGGAGCCCGTGGAGGCTAGATGAACAGGAGCCCGTGGAGGCTGGAGGAGGTCGATGGTGGAGATGAACAGTATCCCGTGGAGTCCCGTTTTGCGGTATGCCACACCCCTCCCGATGAATAGGACCCCTGTTTCGACCGTAGCGCTCCAACACAAGTCCGTTTCCTCCGTTTTGCGGTACACCACACCCCTCCCGATCAACATGACCCCCGTTTCGACCGTAGAAGGCATGTTTCCTTTGTTTTGCGGTACGCCACACCCCTCCCGATCAACAGGACCCCCGTTTCGACCGTAGGAGGTCCGTTTCCTCCGTGCGATACGCCACACCCCTCCCGATGAACATGATCCCGTTTTGAATGTGGTCGGTCGAACACAAGGCGTTTCCTCCGTTCTGCGGTACGCCAGGCCTTGTTTCCATCGCCTGTTCCGTCCAAGCCCTCCCGATGAACACAACGCATTCCGTTGCCTCCCCATGAACACGACGCATTCCGTTGCCTCCCCATGAACACGACGCATTCCGTTGCCTCCCCATGAACACGACGACGACGCTGTTTCTCCGTTCCGACCCAGCCATGTACACGAGCCCTCGCCGTACGTATGCGCGAGTAGGCGTTCGAGACCCCGCCCGTATGTACACATACGTGGCCGTATTTTCTTTCTTGCACCCTGTTCGCTGTACATACGTGTACATGCTACGTGCGCTCCTCTACTATGACACGTGCGCGCCTCTACATCGACCAGTATATATGTACGTACATGTTCGCGACCAGAATGACAACGCTACGTATGCTTCGACCAGGTGGGTCCCGACTGTCAGGCACTTCCTTGTGTGCGAAGATGTAGCTGGTGGGTCCCAGCAGTAAGGGGGGCGAATCGTTTTGTTTTTTTGCCCGGACACATTTCCTTGCGTGCGAGGGTGTAGCTGGTGGGTCCCAGCAGTCAGGGGGGAACGTTTTTTCACGAAATATGGTGGCCCGTCCAGTGGGTCCCCGCTGTCAGGTGGAGGAATAATTATTTTGCACGTAATAAGGAGGCACTTCCTTGCTGCGGCCGTGGACCCAGCTGTCAGCCTCTCCACGTACAGTCCACGTCCGATGGAAGTCGTTCCTTGACCACGTTGACCACGCCGCGCCGAGAGCACCAGGGCGGTGGACGACAGCGAGGCCTAGGAAGGGGAAGATGGGGAGCCGGGGAAGACGCGGCAGTGGAAGCCCGCGCGGAGAGGAGTATAAGGGTTCACTGGTTCGGCTGCGGTGTGAGGCTGCCGTCACTGCAGGGCCTGGCCAGTGGTGGGAATAGTAGGAGGCGGTGAGGCCTCCGCGGCAGCACAGCCGACCACGGCCGGCGCTGCTTTGGGCGGCTAGAGCAAGAAGACCAGAGGTTGAAGAAGCACTACGGCCGTTGGATGGACATCGTATGGTCACTGGAGCTAGAATCGTTCATATTGACTAAAGTTGACAAAGGCCCCCGTCCCAGTCAACTTAGTAGGCTCACAAGTCAGCCTCCCACCATGGTGGGTCCCAGCTATCAGGGGGAGTATTCATTTTTTTGTGCGTAATAAGGAGGCACTTCCGGTGGGTCCGAGCTGACAGCGGGGGGAACTTTTTTTTGTGAAATACGCTGGCCCGTCCGATGGGTCCGAGCAGTCAGGGGGGAAACGTTTTTTCGCGAAATAAGGTGGCCCGTCCGGTGGGTCCCTGCTGTAAGGTGGAGGAATAATTATTTTGCGCGTAATAAGGAGGCACTTCCTTGCGGCCGCCTGGACCCAGCTGTCAGCCTCTCCACGTACAGTACTCTTCCGATGGAAGTCGGTCGTTGACCCCGCCACGCCGAGAGCACCAGGGCAGTGGTCTGGACGACGGCGAGGCCTAGGAAAGGGACGACGCGGAGCCGGGGAAGACGCAGAAGTGGAAGCCCGCGCGGAGAGGAGTACGAGGGTTCACTGGTTCGGCTGCGGTGTTGTAACGCCCCGAGACCGATGTGCCAGGTGTCGTGCAGTTATTCGTTGTTGTTGCGTTGTCATTGCTTGCATGTCATGCATTGCATATCATGTCATCATGTGCATTTCATTTGCATACGTGTTCGTCTCATGCATCTGAGCATTTTCCCCGTTGTCCGTTTTGCAATCCGGCGCTTCGTTCTCCTCCGGTGACCATTTCTACCTTCTTCTTGTGTGTGGGGATTAAACATTTCCAGATTGGACCGAGACTTGCCAAGCGGCCTTGGTTCACTACCGGTAGACCGCCTGTCAAGTTTCGTATCATTTGGACTTCGTTTGATACTCCAACGGTTAACCGAGGGACCGAAAAGGCCTCGTGTGTATTATAGCCCAACACCCTTCCATGTTGGCCCAAAACCCACCTAAACCTGCTCCATCATCTAGAGTGTTCGATCACGATCACGTGGCCGAAAACCGCACCTCATTTGGACTTTCCTAGCTCCCTCTACCTATATATATGTGGCCTCCCCCGAAAATTTCGCGGTACTAACCCTAGTCGTCCTCTACCTCGCGCCGCCGGACAAAACCGCCCGCGCCCGGACATGTCCGGCCTCCCCTGCGCCAAATCCGGAGCCGCCAGGTGGCAACGCCGCCTCCCGCCGCCGCCGGCCCGCGGGGCCCGCGTCAGGCCCGCGCGGGCCCAGATCCATCGCCGCCGCCCCGCACCTGGGAACCCCGCAGCGCCTACGCCGCCCGAGTGCCCCGCCGCCTTCGCCGCTCTTCCTACCGCCGGCGAGCTCCGCCACGGCAAGCTCCCTCGCCGGCGCGCCCGCCTCGCCCCGCCTCGGAGGTCCCCGCCACCGCGCCTCCTCGCCTGCTCGCGGGAAACCGCTGCTCCGGCCACCGCCACCCGCGCCTGCTCGCCGGACTTCGCCGGCCGGGTCACCGGCGTCGCCCCGCACCGCCAGCGCCATCTGCGCCGCCCTCCGTCGTCGTCCGTCGCCGGCCTCCTCAGCCCCGGGCCAGATCCGATCCGGGAGCGGGATCAGATCCACCCACTCCCCCATCCAAACGGTGTCCTCCGACCCGGATCCGCGCCGTCCCGCACCACCTCGTCCCGCGTTGACTTTTTCCGCGGGGTAAATTTCTTCTAAGTCCTGAGATTTTAGATTCATGTGCCCATCTTCATCGCACCGTAACTTTGCGTCCGTAGCTCCGATTCATGCATATAGCATATCAAAATGTTCATCTCAGAGAGTACATCATTTCATTCCATTGCATCATTTTCATTTGAGTTCATCTTGATGCCAGAAATGCTGTTAGAAGAGGGCTACTTGAGATAATTGTCAGATCTGCTACTCCATTTAGGTTTTTGTCATTTTTGCCATGATTAATGTGTGCATGATATGCCCTGATGCTCTACATATGTTTTGTTAAGGGTTTTGTCATCTTTCCAGAGGTGCAACCCATGTATTTTTGTGATTTGTGTGGTGACTAGTGCAAGCTTGCAAAGTGGTGCACTTGATAATTCTATTTTCAGGGACTTAGCAATTCCACTAAGTCCTTGAGCTGCTTATCTCATGATGCCATATGTTCATGTTGTTTCCTAGTGATCCGTGCCTCTTTTGAGGATGATCAGTAAGGATGTTTTGTTAATATTGTAGTGCTCTATCCATCAATGTCTTTGTTTGAAATTATGGAGCACCCTAGCTTGAGTCAATCGAGCTCTACTTTTGCTACTTTGTGAATCTGGGCAGATTGTCGACTTGTTTGCAATTTTGCCGATGATGTTGTAGTTGATCCGTGCATGCTATGCTTTTGTTCTTGCCATGTATAGCTTGAATTTTATGCCTTATTGATGGATGTATGCTTGTCTTGCCATGACTTGCACGGTAGTGAGTGCATCGAGCTCGTAAACATGCCTACTTGAGTTATATTTCAGCATGTGCCAGTTTTCACTAAGTCTGAAAACTGATTATGTTTTTGCTATGTTCACATGCTTGCAATTGTATTTTCTGATCCCTTTTGGCTCAAGGTCACTAAGGGACTTTTGTTAAACTCTTTGAGTAGCTCCATGCCATGCTTTACTTTGCCATGTTCAGGTCCTGTAGCATGTAGTTTTATTGCTCCGAAGAGGGCTACCTGATCTGAAATTCCACACAAGTGTTAATTTCACTAAGTCTGAGATCTGTTTGCCATATGCATTTTTGCCATGCTTGTTTGAACCTGTTAATGGATGAATTGTCCGTAGCTCAGTGCTATACTTGTGTTAAGCATCTTGAATGCATCCCTGCCATGTATTTTGTTGCCATTCTTGAGTGCTGTAGCATGTTCATCTCATTGCATTTAGATGGCCACTTGCTGTAAATCGCAGACCGGTGTCATATTTGAATCGCTTGCCATTTCCAAACCGTAACTCCGATTCCGGTGTTCTTTATATCGTTTTCAAGCGATTTCATCTCACCTTTCCAGTTGCACGCTTGTATTTCCATGTTGAGGCCAGGTTCATGCATTCCTTGTCCAATCATGCATATGCATCGCATACCGCATCCCGCATATCATACCATGTTCATGTGTTGGTTGTTTACTATGTTGTGCTTCTTTCCGGTGCTTGCTTCTTCGGGTTGGTTCCGGTAACGTCATGTTTGTGAGGACCCGTTCGACTACGTCTGTTTGTCTTCTTCATGGACTCATTCTTCTTCCTTGCGGGATTTCAGGCAAGATGATCATACCCTCGAAATCACTTCTATCTTTGCTTGCTTAGTTGCTCGCTCTTTTGCTATGCCTATGCTGCGATGCCTACCACTTGCTTATCATGCCTCCTATATTGATGAACCAAGCCTCTAACCCACCTTGTCCTAGCAAACCGTTGATTGGCTATGTTACCGCTTTGCTCAGCCCCTCTTATAGCGTTGTTAGTTGCAGGTGAAGATTGAAGTTTGTTCCTTGTTGGAACATGGAGATGTTGTTCCTTGTTGGAACATGTTTACTTGTTGGGATATCACTATATATCTTATTTAATTAATGCATCTATATACTTGGTAAAGGGTGGAAGGCTCGGCCCTATGCCTGGTGTTTTGTTCCACTCTTGCCGCCCTAGTTTCCGTCATATCGGTGTTATGTTCTCGGATTTTGCGTCCCTTACGCGGTTGGGCTATAATGGGAACCCCTTGACAGTTCGCCTTAAGAAAAGCTCCTCCAGCAATGCCCAACCTTGGTTTTACCATTTGCATTAACAACCTACCACCTTCCCTTGGGTTTTCGTGAGCCCGAGGGTCATCTTTATTCTAACACCCCCGGGCCAGTGCTCCTCTGAGTGTTGGTCCGAACTAGAGTCCTGTGCAGCGCCCCCTCGGGGAAACTCGAGGTTTGGTTTTAGTTGTATGGAGATCTCATCTGAGTGTGCCCTGAGAAAGAGATATGTGCAGCTCCTATCGGGATTTGTCAGCACATTCGGGCGGTGTTGCTGGTTTAGTTTTACCCTGTCGAAATGTCTTGTTGTACCAGGATACCGAGTCTGATCGGAATGTCTCGGGAGGAGGTCTATTCCTTCGTTGACCGTGAGAGCTTGTGATGGGCTAAGTTGGGACACCCCTGCAGGGATTTGAACTTTCAAAAGCCGTGCCCGCGGTTATGGGCAAATGGGAATTTGTTAACGTCCGGTTGTAGAAAACCTAAAGTAGACCTTAATTAAAATGAATCAACCGCGTGTGTAACCGTGATGGTCTCTTTCCGGCGGGGTCCGGGAAGTGAACACGGTTGTTGGAGTTATGCTTGACGTAGGTTGTTATAGGATCACTTCTTGATCATACTTTTATCGACCGTGCTTTGCCTTCTCTTCTCGCTCTCATTTGCGTATGTTAGCCACCATATATGCTAGTCGCTTGCTGCAGCTCCACCTCATACCTTTACCTTGCCCATAAGCTTAAATAGTCTTGATCGCGAGGGTGCGAGATTGCTGAGTCCCCGTGGCTCACAGATATTTCCAAAACCAGCTTGCAGGTGCCGATGAGTCCTTGCAGATGACGCAACCAAGCTCAAGGAGGAGCTCTATGAAGATCTTGTCCTTTATGTTGTTTCGTTCTAGTTGATCAGTAGTGGAGCCCAGTTGGGGTCGATCGGGGACCTTTGTCGCATTTGGGGTTCTTCTTTTGTTTTGGGTTCCGTAGTCGGACCTTGATTGTATCTGGATGATGTAATGCTTTATTCATATAATTGTGTGAAGTGGCGATTGTAAGCCAACTATGTAATATCTTTCCCTTATTATATTACATGGGTTGAGTGAAGATTACCTCACTTGCGACATATGCCTTCAATGCGATTATGCCTCTAAGTCGTGCCTCGACACGTGGGAGATATAGTCGCATCGAGGGTGTTACAAGTTGGTATCAGAGCCTTCCCCGACCTTAGGAGCCCCATTGCTTGATCGTTTTTAGCGGCCGAGTTGTGTCTAGAAAAAATGTTTTGAGTCATTTAGGATTTATATATCGGTGAGTTTAGGAATTCTTTTTACTTCCCAGTCTCCTAATCGCTCTGGTAAGGCATCCTGACATAGAGTTTTGACTCTTCTCTTCTCAAATTTCACTAAAAAAAATTTAGGATCACGCGGGTATCTTGGAATCGTTCCGATGGTTTTATGATGAGTACATTGTCTTGGTGCCTCCTGTCAGGGGTTTAGTGGAAGTGTCCCGGGGAGTTGAGCTCTGAGGTGTTGTCATCATAATTTTATCGTTGCAGTTCTGGAATACCTGAGTTTAGTACGCCAACATCGAAAATCTCTTTTATGCAGTTCGTTGGTGAGATAACCTCGACGCCACCCAGTACTAGGGCGGGAGTTCGGGAGTATCGCCATAACTTGTATAACGGATGCTTTTCGAAGGTTGAGGTAGATGATTTCTGAAGGTTTCTTGGTTATGTGTTGAAGGATGGATACAGCTGGATGTAGGATTTGCTAGTTTTGGGTGAGATATTATGCTTCCCCTATATCCCCAACACCTGATTGCATAACCGAGAGAATTTCGGGAGTTTATAAGTGGGAATTCAAGTAGCTCTTAGGATATCTTTCCGACAGATGTATGATATGAAATTGGGGTTCGACGTCTAGTGGTCCACCTATTCACGGTCGGTTTTACAGTGGTCTCGTTGTGTCTTAAAGAGTCCTTGGCTATGCCGACTCAGGGACGCTTCGTATGTCATGTGCACTGCCTTGTACATGATGGTGCTGTACGATCGAGCCCGTGTAGGCCCCACCACGAAAACTTCGGACGAAATCTCTATCATATGTTTGTTCCGGCTTATTCCGCAAGCCAATCCTTTATTTTGTTTTTGAGTTGTGGTATTCGAGTTGCTTCGAAGTCAAATGTTGATTCCATACCTTCCCCAAATGGTGTTCTCATACTCCGTTATGAATACCAATCCTTCTTGACCATCAAGATTGTTTTTGTCAATCCTTTTTAACCGACATGTTTCTCTTCAAGTGGATCCGATCATTTCAACATCCGCAAGATCAAATATCAGTTTCTTCTGAATGGTGTTTGTTTCATCCGTCTCCAAGTTGCCTTTGTTTTCCCTCCCTCCCACCCTTGTTTTCTTCAAGGACTCAGATTTATTATTCAAGTATCCTTCATTGATGTGAAGTCTCTCCATTCTTTTCCTTCATGTTCTTACCCGGTGATTCTCAGGAAGATGCTAACGAAGCTTCAAGTTCGTCTCTCGTCACTCATTTTCTTCTCCGGTGGAACCAATTCAAGCTTTCGGTGTGGATCATATCTTTTTCCTCGTTTCAAATATCCTCTCATGCCGGTGCACCTCATATTCATTCACTTCTCGCCATTTAATTGTTCCGGAGTGCTCAAGATATCTCGAAGATTCGTGTTTCCACTCTGCATTCGTTCAAGCTCTTTCGAGGTTGTTATCTCATTCAAGTCATTTAATTCAACCGGTGCAACCTCTCTTTTAAATCATTTCAACGGTGCTTCTTTTGAGTGGGCCCTAACTCACAGGTCTTTTCCCAGGATCTTACCTGACTCTTCTTATTTCCCGGAGCTATCCTAAATTCCTTTTAAAGTTTGACGTAAGAATGAGTTATCATCAGTCAAATGTCTTCTCCAAGATCTTCCAAATTCTTTTCATCGTTGGTTCAACCTCTTCGTTTTGATTCTTCTGGAGTACCTAAACGATTCTTGGTGGTGTTTCTCGTTGTCATTCTCATCTTTTGAAGACCGAAGAAGAGTTTCTCTTTAATCTTGCTCCATTCTCTTCAAGATTCGTGATTCTAGTTTGTTGCCATCCTCTCGTAATTGATTTGATCGTGAAAATTCTTTTCACCCATCCGGAGCAATTCAAGATTCTTTTCAGTTTGTTTCTCCGGAGTCCATCATCTCAGAATTTATTCATTCTCAGCTTTCAGCTATGGTTCTCTAAATCTTACCGGTGTTTCGCTCAAGTGATCTCTTCGTTCTCATGTATCTAAATTCTCTCAAGCATCTTTGTTTAATTGCTAATTCTTCCCGGTGTGTCTTCATGTTTTAATCGTTCTTTTTAATTCTTACGGTGGTTCGTTCAAGATTTCTATTCCTTCATTATCATATCAAATCCTTTTCTACGAGAATAAGTAATATGCCAAATCCGTTGATTGTCATTAATTTAAATTGGTGAAGGATAAGCATAATGTAATTCTTACTCTTGTTTCGTCCAAGTGATTTAATTCCTTATTCCGGAGGTTCATCAAAATTCTTGGGTTTAATAGCTCATCTTTCTTTTCCCAGAGTTCCTAGCTCTCGAAATTACATCACCACGGAGATTCATCTAAATCATTGCAAGGAGTCAACCTTATTCTTTTCATCCTCCATTTCGATTGATCATTTCTTTTATTACCGGAGTTCTCATGAAGTTTCTACATGATGGTTCATAAAGGATTTAATTCCTTCTCGAAGCGTTCATAAACATTCTTTTCAGAGGAACTCAAGCTTTCTTCATATTGTAATCCGGAGTGCAATTCTTTCTTCCGTATCTTTGGAGGTGGTATTATGTCATTTTGATAATTTGAGTTCATGCTTCATGATTCACACATTGTTTAGAATGAGGTATTTTAAATCCATCTATCTCTTCATTGGAGTTATCTTGGGGTATATTTCACCTAAAGCTTTCCCTAAGGATTGTTGCTTTAATGGTGCTTATAAATGACCCAAGTTCTTCATTTATCCTCCCGGTGAAATAAGTTTCTCGTCTCCTTGTTCATATCAATACAATTCTTTCCCGTTAGTGGCAGGTTGTCACCTCATAATTTGAGATGTATTCCATAAGACCATATCAACCTTATTCTTTTCGTTGGTGTTTTTTTTCCAACAACTCCGTTCGACCCTTCTCCTAAAGATGCCTTCTCAAGCTCTTTTGTGGCAGAAGTTGACATTTTCTTCTCCATCCTTCTTTTTCAATTATCTATCTTCTATTCTTTTGTTTCGGAGGTATTGTGATGTTGCTCTTCTCAACCCATCATCTCTTTTGCCTAAGATCATGTTCTTTTCATGATTGTCCATTTAACCGGAGTGTCGTGTCCTCTGCTCAAGCTCCTTTCTTCCTATCTAGTCTTTCATCTCTTTTCAACCGGAGTGCTGTCAGAATTCGTTCTTCCTTGTTTCTTTTTCTAACGGAGTGTTTTCGACTTTGTTCATCTTTGTTGTATTCTTTTCTTGTATTTGTTCAACCTCTCAAGGTTATTTGGTTTCACTCGTTGGTCAAAGAAGCAACTTAGTTTTACCTCTTCTCTTTCTCTTTCGTTTTCCCTCCTGTGCTATTCTAGATCTCGGGACGAGATCCTCTCGTAGTGGTGGAGTGTTGTAACGCCCCGAGACCGATGTGCCAGGTGTCGTGCAGTTATTCGCTGTTGTTGCATTGTCATTTCTTGCGTGTCATGCATTGCATATCATGTCATCATGTGCATTTCATTTGCATACGTGTTCGTCTCATGCATCTGAGCATTTTCCCCGTTGTCCGTTTTGCAATCCGGCGCTTCGTTCTCCTCCGGTGTCCATTTCTACCTTCTTCTTGTGTGTGGGGATTAAACATTTACGGATTGGACTGAGACTTGGCAAGCGGCCTTGGTTTACTACCGGTAGACCGCCTGTCAAGTTTCGTATCATTTGGACTTCGTTTGATACTCCAACAGTTAACCGAGGGACTGAAAAGGCCTCGTGTGTATTACAGCCCAACACCCTTCCAAGTTGGCCCAAAACCCACCTAAACCTGCTCCATCATCTAGAGCGTTCGATCACGATCGCGTGGCCGAAAACCGCACCTCATTTGGACTCTCCTAGCTCCCTCTACCTATATATATGTGGCCTCCCCCGAATATTTCGCGGTACTAACCCTAGTCGTCCTCTACCTCGCGCCGCCGGACAAAACCGACCGCGCCCAGACATGTCCGGCCTCCCCTGCGCCAAATCCGGAGCCGCCAGGTGGCAACGCCGCCTCCCGCCGCCGCTGGCCCACGGGGCCCGCGTCAGGCCCGCACGGGCCCAGATCCATCGCCGCCGCCCCGCGCCTGGGAACCCCGCAGCGCCAACGCCGCCCGAGTGCCCCGCTGCCTTCGCCGCTCTTCCTACCGCCGGCGAGCTCCGCCACGGCGAGCTCCCTCGCCGGCGCGCCCGCCTCGCCCCGCCTTGGAGGTCCCCACCACCGCGCCTCCTCGCTTGCTCGCAGGAAACCGCTGCTCCGGCCGCCGCCACCCGCGCCCGCTCGCCGGACTTCGCCGGCCGGGTCGCCGGCGCCGCCTCGCACCACCACCGCCATCTGCGCCGCCCTCCGTCGTCGTCCGTCGCCGGCCTCCTCAGCCCCGGGCCAGATCCGATCTGGGAGCGGGATCAGATCCACCCACTCCCCCATCCAAACGGTGTCCTCCGACCCGGATCCGCGCCGTCCCGCACCACCTCGTCCCGCGTTGACTTCTTCCGCGGGGTAAATTTCTTCTAAGTCCTGAGATTTTAGATTCATCTACCCATCTTCATCGCACCGTAACTTTGCATCCGTAGCTCCGATTCATGCATATAGCATATCAAAATGTTCATCCCAGAGAGTACATCATTTCATTCCATTGCATCATTTTCATTTGAGTTCATCTTGATGCCCGAAATGCTGTTAGAAGAGGGCTACTTGAGATAATTGTCAGATCTGCTACTCCATTTAGGTTTTTGTCATTTTTGCCATGATTAATGTGTGCATGATATGCCCTGATGCTCTACATATGTTTTGTTAAGGGTTTTGTCATCTTTCCAGAGGTGCAACCCATGTATTTTTGTGATGTGTGTGGTGACTAGTGCAAGCTTGCAAAGTGGTGCACTTGATAATTCTGTTTTCAGGGACTTAGCAATTCCACTAAGTCCTTGAGCTGCTTATCTCATGATGCCATATGTTCATGTTGTTTCCTAATGATCCGTGCCTCTTTTGAGGATGATCAGTAAGGATGTTTTGTTAATATTATAGTGGTATATCCATCCATGTCTTTGTTTGCAATTATGGAGCACCCTAGATTGAGTCAATCGAGCTCTACTTTTGCTACTTTGTGAATCTGGGCAGATTGTCGACTTGTTTGCAATTTTACCGATGATGTTGTAGTTGATCCGTGCATGCTATGCTTTTGTTCTTGCCATGTATAGCTTGCATTTTATGCCTTATTGATGGATGTATGCTTGTCTTGCCATGACTTGCACCGTAGTGAGTGCATCGAGCTCATAAACATGCATACTTGAGTTATATTTCAGCATGTGCCAGTTTTCACTAAGTCTGAAAACTGATTATGTTTTTGCTATGTTCACATGCTTGCAATTGTATTTTATGATCCCTTTTGGCTCAAGGTCACTAAGGGACTTTTGTTAAGCTCTTTGAGTAGCTCCATTACATGCTTTACTTTGCCATGTTCAGGTCCTGTAGCATGTAGTTTTGTTGCTCCGAAGAGGGCTACCTGATCTGAAATTCCAGACAAGTGTTAATTTCACTAAGTCTGAGATCTGTTTGCCATATGCATTTTTGCCATGCTTGTTTGAACCTGTTAATGGATGAATTGGCCGTAGCTCAGTGCTAGACTTGTGTTAAGCATCTTGAATGCATCCCTTCCATGTATTTTGTTGCCATGCTTGAGTGCTGTAGCATGTTCATCTCATTGCATTTAGATGGCCACTTGCTGTAAATCGCAGACCGGTGTCATATTTGAATCGCTTCCCATTTCCAAACCGTAACTCCGATTCCGGTGTTCTTTATATCATTTTCAAGCGATTTCATCTCACATTTCCAGTTACACACTTGGATTTCCAAGTTGAGGCCAGGTTCATGTATTCCTTGTCCAATCATGCATATGCATCGCATACCGCATTCCGCATATCATACCATGTTCATGTGTTGGTTGTTTACTATGTTGTGCTTCTTTCCGGTGCTTGCTTCTTCGGGTTGGTTCCGGTAACGTCGCGTTTGTGAGGACCCGTTCGACTACGTCCGTTTATCTTGTTCATGGACTCGTTCTTCTTCCTTGCGGGATTTCAGGCAAGATGATCATACCCTCGAAATCACTTCTATCTTTGCTTGCTTAGTTGCTCGCTCTTTTGCTATGCCTATGCTGTGATGCCTACCACTTGCTTATCATGCCTCCTATATTGATGAACCAAGCCTCTAACCCACCTTGTCCTAGCAAACCGTTGATTGGCTATGTTACCGCTTTGCTCAGCCCCTCTTATAGTGTTGTTAGTTGCAAGTGAAGATTGAAGTTTGTTCCTTGTTGGAACATGGAGATGTTGTTCCTTGTTGGAACATGTTTACTTGTTGGGATATCATTATATATCTTATTTAATTAATGCATCTATATACTTGGTAAAGGGTGGAAGGCTCAGCCCTATGCCTGGTGTTTTGTTCCACTCTTGCCGCCCTAGTTTCCGTCATATCGGTGTTATGTTCCCGGATTTTGCGTCCCTTACGTGGTTGGGCTATAATGGGAACCCCTTGACAGTTCGCCTTAAGTAAAGCTCCTCCAGCAATGCCCAATCTTGGTTTTACCATTTGCACTAACAACCTACCACCTTCCCTTGGGTTTTCGCGAGCCCGAGGGTCATCTTTATTCTAACCCCCCCGGGCCAGTGCTCCTCTGAGTGTTCGTCCGAACTAGAGTCCTGTGCAGCGCCCCCTCGGGGAAACTCGAGGTTTGGTTTTAGTTGTATGGAGAGCTCATCTGAGTGTGCCCTGAGAAAGAGATATGTGCAGCTCCTATCGGGATTTGTCGGCACATTCGGGCGGTGTTGCTGGTTTAGTTTTACCCTGTCGAAATGTCTTGTTGTACCGGGATACCGAGTCTGATCGGAATGTCTCGGGAGGAGGTCTATTCCTTCGTTGACCGTGAGAGCTTGTGATGGGCTAAGTTGGGACACCCCTGCAGGGATTTGAACTTTCGAAAGCCGTGCTTGCGGTTATGGGCACATGGGAATTTGTTAACGTCTGGTTGTAGAAAACCTAAAGTAGACCTTAATTAAAATGAATCAACCGCGTGTGTAACCGTGATGGTCTCTTTCCGGCGGGGTCCGGGAAGTGAACACGGTTGTTGGAGTTATGCTTGACGTAGGTTGTTATAGGATCACTTCTTGATCATACTTTTATCGACCGTGCTTTGCCTTCTCTTCTCGCTCTCATTTGCGTATGTTAGCCACCATATAAGCTAGTCGCTTGCTGCAGCTCCACCTCATACCTTTACCTTACCCATAAGCTTAAATAGTCTTGATCGCGAGGGTGCGAGATTGCTGAGTCCCCGTGGCTCATAGATACTTCCAAAATCAGCTTGCAGGTGCCGATGAGTCCTTGCATATGACGCAACCAAGCTCAAGGAGGAGCTCTATGAAGATCTTGTCCTTTATGTTGTTTCGCTCTAGTTGATCAGTAGTGGAGCCCGGTTGGGGTCGATCGGGGACCTTTGTCGCATTTGGGGTTCTTCTTTTGTTTTGGGTTCCGTAGTCGGACCTTGATTGTATCTGGATGATGTAATGCTTTATTCATATAATTGTGTGAAGTGGCGATTGTAAGCCAACTATGTAATCTCTTTCCCTTATTATATTACATGGGTTGAGTGAAGATTACCTCACTTGCGACATATGCCTTCAATGCGATTATGCCTCTAAGTCGTGCCTCGACACGTGGGAGATATAGTCGCATCGAGGGTGTTACAGGTGTGAGGCTGTCGTCGCTGCAGAATAACTGGGGGTGTGGGTGAGTGGAGGGATGGCCTGGCCAGCGGTGGGAGTAGTATGGGGGCAGTGAGGCCTCCGCGGCAGCACAGCCGGCCACGGGAGGCAGGAGCAGGCGGCACGACCGACGCTGATTTGGGCGGCTGGACCAAGAAGACCAGAGGTTGAAGAAGCACTACGGCCGTTGGATGGACATCGTACGGTCACTGAAGCTAGAAACATTTATTATTGACTAAGTTGACAAAGCCCTTGGTACGCTCCAACTTAGTAGGCCCACAGGTCAGCCTCCGAAACGGTGCGCCCCAGATGTCAGGGGGAGGAATCATTTTCTGGGCGGCGGAAGCTAAGAATATCCGAGATTGAAGAAGAAGCACGACATCCGTTGGATAGACATCCAACGGCCACTGCTGCTAGAACCGTGTGTTGACTATAATAAGTTGGCAAAGCCTTGCATACGCGTCAACTTATTTTTTTAGGGGACGCGTCACTTAGTAGGCCCACAAGTATGTGGCAGAGAACTTATAGCCCATTTGCGTTTTGTAAGAATGTACATCCCATTTTGGAATTCTAATGGAATTTACAACACCCCATTTACAGTTTGTTAAAAGTATAGCTCATTTTCTAGCTAGGACAATGATTAATAATTTCAACCAACCGTTGAAGACATAATTCAATAAAATTTCCCACATTTTGATGGGCTCCGAAATATTTTTATCCCGAAATTTCTAGTCAGATTAAATATAAATTTGTATTACGTAAAAATCCAACGAAACATTGCGCGCGCAACAATGAAAATTTAAGATTTTCAAAATCAATAAATAATATTTTATAAACTAATTTCATGTTTGGTGCATTTTTTATAGTTACTGCCCAATTTTTATAATTACATCCCATTTATTATTTTTAAAGCCCATTTTCCTGTTAAGCCTAATGCATCCCTCCTAGGAAAGAGCAAAGCCCAGCGGGGCGGAGAATAACAAGTTGACCTTGCCTGGGTATTCCTCAAAAAGACGTATAGCTGGGCTAGCCATTTTCATCTTGAAAAAATTAGTATATGGGCTGGATATCTGGCCTGGGCTAGACGGGCCACAGCCCGCCCAGTTAATACCCTGCTCTTCTCTGAACAACAACGAAATCATCGCCAAGAAAAATTCTGTAGTGCTCACGCCTTAAAAACACAAATACTGCTCGAGCTGCTTGGTCCCAGCTGTCAGCCGCACCTTGTGCAATTCTCTAGTTTATATTGACTACATAGGTTGACAATGGTGTGGGACCATGATGTCAGGAAACCAGGAGAAAGCAAAAAAAATATAGTTGTACATAATAAGGAGGCACTTGCTTACGTACGACTATGGCCCTAGTGGGTCCCTAGTGTCATCCAGTCAACATAAAGTCATCTCCTGAATCCTCATGTTCGTTGACGATGTTAACAATGCTCGGCGCCACGGCAAGCGCAACAACTCGAAGGACAATGGAGAGGGCCTCGCGGGCCCTACGGATGGTATGATACAGCGCCCGCTACTCATTCAGGAAGCCAGGATCATTGAACACCTATGAGCACCTTCGAGAAACTGAGACGGCATGAAATGGTAAGGCCGCGCTTGGGAGCTCTGGTTTATTTCAAACCTGTATTAACATACAAGTGTAATTTACTCGTCATCGAAAACAACACGTAAAATACAGGCGTAATGAAACCGAGGGCCCGAGGTCTGTAAGTAAAACCGGCGGGTTACGCATGTAATTTGAGAGACCAGTGTATATTTTATGAGCACTGCTATATGGAAGACATTACCAGACGATACATGCACGACGTGCGTATCATGCCATCCATGGGCAAGGCTGAAACAGCAGCTAACGGCTGGATTAGCAATCGTCCGAGTGTCGTTCAACGTTTTTATCGTGTGTCAAGTACTTCCGATATTTTACTAGTCGAAATCGACCAACCAAGCACCTTCGCCCGACACCATCTGCTTTAATTTACAAGCGTCAGTTTTACAAGCGGTTTTGGTTGGAAAACGACGATCCAATCACGGCCTAATATCATGAGTTGGTCGGAAGATCATATGGTTTCATGTCTAAACTACCCGACTTGTCGTATAGGTTATGACTGAAACATCAGACGATGAACTTCTTAAGAACGGAAACAATAGAAGAGGATGATCTTCTTAACAAGCAAATCACTGGCATTAGATCGACATGCAAAACAATACAAAGCATTATTCTCGGGAGGCACGGTGAACAGCTCGTGATGCCGCATGCCACAACATTCCAAGCTCAACTTTGCAATCAAACACAAGGCCTAGCATTACATAGACAATATTCAGAACAAACTCTTAACACAGGAATACCTCAGCAGAGTAACTATTTACTTCTAAACTGAACACAGGAATAGGAAAAAACACTCGACGCTACTCACAGCAAGGGCGTCCCACTCAAAAATATCAAATGCATGTCTTCTGGCTAACATCAATGAGCAAATTTTGACAAGGTTTTCCAATTCCAATATATTAAACTAACGTCTTCTTGCTAACATCAATGATTAAACTTTGACAAGCTTTTCCCATTCAAAATATGTAATGCCTATGATCGTGGAGTCCTGTCGCTTCGTGCTAACATCGATGATTAAACTTTGACAAGCTTTTCCCATTCAAAATATGTAATGCCTATGATCGTGGAGTCCTGTCGCTTCTTGTACTTGTTTGGGCACTTCTTGCCCAGGGCACTCCATGTGTTGTTAAATTGCTAATGGTCTCTGCAGACTAGTCATGTCACGGTGTCTAATATTTATGGCACCGGCTGTAGCAATGGAGGGATTCGGTGCCAAACTAAGAAAAGGTGAAATTGGCACCTCTTTTGGCCTACATAGTGGAAGGCCTAATACTCTGTAAAGCTTCCCGGTCATTCCTTTTGTAATGTAGCACAAATAATGACTGCTTCTTTCTGCAAAGTGGAACGACCAACTGGACCCAGTAATGCAGCAGTTTGCCATGGACACATTGGCTCCTTTTGTGCAGTTGAACTAAAATCGAAGTCGAAAAAAAACCGAGCTTTAATTTTGATATTCCTGTAAGCAACAAAAGGTATAAGTGAAAAAATTACTGAGAAATAACGGTTGATGACTTGTACTCCCAGAAGAAAAACATCTACTGATCTACCTTATCTTAATGGGAAACAAAACAGGAGAGTAGCAATTCTCAATCAGTGTAATTCATTCATATTAACTGAGACATTATCTTAACAATGCCTTGTTTCAAGATGTATAAAGAACGAAAAAGCAGAAAAGTATCATTCCTAAAACAATGCGACTGATTCATTTTAACAGAGACATTATCTTAACAATACCTTGGTTAAACATGTAGAAAGAACTACAAAGCAGGATAGTAGCATTTGTAAAACACTGTAAGTCTGTAACTGATATATAATAACAGAGACATTATCTGAACAATACATTTCTTAGACATGTACTCCGGCCGATCCCTAACAGAAATGGTACTCCTGCCGATCCCTAACAAGTGTTTGTAGTTTTGAACTAAGATTCAGTTCCAGGGTAGAGTGGGCGCAACAACAGTATGTGCTTCCATCTACTTATAAAGGGGATGATGCAGAGTTTGTTGTAACAAAGCAACAAGAATCATGTCTGGGTTGGTTCCATTTTGGTTTACTACTTAAAGGGAAAAGACAGCAATACAATAGCTTCAATTCAACATTTATTTAAAACAGTACCAATACAAGTAGCACAACATCTCAAAGCACACTGCACAATCATGTGGATGAAGGCCTGTACTGACCTTTCATGAGACCGACAATGATAAAATACGAATCTGCCAACACGAATAGGAAATCCAATCTCGTTTTGTGCAGTTGCACTAAAATCAAGAAAAGTGTTTCGCGTAGCGAAGCAAAATGTCGCAATAGCAACAAGTTGAATAGATATCCCTGTATAAACAGAGGCAAAAAAGGAATCAATTACTGGCTAATAAAGGAGGGTGAAACATGCGGCCACAAAAATGGTAATCCCGCCAACCCCTAACAAGTGTTGCAGTTTTGAAATAAGATTCAATAGTTAATTCTGAGAGTGGCATCAATTACTGGCTTATAAAGGGGGTGATGCTGAATTTGTTGTAACAAAGCAACAAGCATCATGTCTGGGTTGGTCCCATTTTTGTTCACTACTTAATGGGAAAAGACAGGAATACAATAGCTTCAATTCATTATTTATTTAAAACAGTACCAATACAATAGCACAACATCTCAAAACACACTGCACAATCATGTGGATGAAGGCAAGTACCAACCTGTCATGACGCACACAAGATCACGTACGAATCTGCCAACACGAATAGGAAATCCAATCTCGTTTTGTGCAGTTGCACTGAAATCAAGCAAAGTGTTTCGCATAGCGAAGCAAAATGTCACAATAGCAACAAGTTGAATAGATATCCATGTATAAACAGAGGCAAAAAAGGAATCAATTACTGGCTAATAAAGGAGGATGAAACATGCGACCACAAAAATGGTAATCCCGTCAATCCCTAACAAGTGTTGCAGTTTTGAAATAAGATTCAGTAGTTAATTCTGAGAGTGGTACCAATTACTGGCTTATAAAGGGGGTGGTGATGAATTTGTTGTAACAAAGCAACAAGAATCATGTCTGGGTTGGTCCCATTTTTGTTCACTACTTAATGGGAAAAGACAGCAATACAATAGCTTCAATTCATCATTTATTTAAAACAGTACCAATACAAGTAGCACAACATCTCAAAGCACACTGCACAATCATGTGGATGAAGGCCTGTACTGACCTTTCATGAGACGACCAACATAAAATACGAATCTACCAACACGAATAGGAAATCCAATCAAGTTTTGTGCACTTGCACTGAAATCAAGCAAAGTTGCCGGTGTGACATTTAAGTTTTCTATAGCAACAAGTTGAATAGATATCCCTGTTTTAAGAGGCAAAAAAGAAAACAATTACTGGCCAATAAAGGAGGATGAAACATGCGGCCACAAAAAGAAGCATCTACCTTATCTTGATGGAAAACAAAGTATAGGACAGTAGCATTTCTAAAATGGTTGCATTGATTCATATTAACAGAGAAATTCTTTTAAAACAGATCAATAGTTAATTCTGAGATTAACAACAGCAAAATAGCTGCATGGGACATGCCAGCACCATGTGCGTCCACACGTATAAATGGATGATGCAGAGTATGTAGCCAAGCAGCATATATGCGCTGGTCCCATATTTGTTCTCTTTGAACCTTCTTCCTATGTGACGGCAGCAAATCTAGTCGTGCACAAACTACCCGACCCTCCAGTTTCTTTCCCTTTTCAACAAAGAGATCGGTTCCTTACAGATGTGTGTACTGGGTTACCCCCCTTTTCCCTTTTTGACCTACAAAGCGGCTGGATAGCCAGTCTATACTACTTTCCGCCCCTCCTTTCCTCATTGAACCACGTCCTAGATTCTTGCTCCATCCCACCGCACCCTTCTTTCCTCTTTGAACCAAGACCTAGATTCGACTAGAGATCGAAAAAGATCCACATGCAGCTAGAGCAACGACGGTTTCAAAGAAACTTATACCTTAGGGTCGTCGGGATGTGGCAAGGCGTGTGGTGGGAGGCCGGATCTACCCACACTATGTACGGCAGCGGGGAAGAAGGGGTCGGTGGCCCTCCCGCAAAGGCGTTGGGTGAAAGAGAACAGCGTAGCCGGCAGTGGATTGGCTCCCTCGCCGAAGGCGATAGAGTGAACGTTGCACCTCCTCCCCTTCTCGGTGCAACGGGATACGGACGCCTCCTTCACCAGCTGTGAGGGGGGAGAGAGAGACAAGAGGCCAACACAGTCTTGTTTAGATCTGGTGAAGAGAGGGTGAGAGACTATGAATATAGCAAACCCTAGGAAATGAACGCTGAGCCTCCAGCGTGTAACATATATGTAGTGCGGCGAGCGTGTGGAGAGTGCAAACCCTAGTGAACAAGCGACGAGGTTCCCGCTTATATATATACTACTGTAGTATGGACTGAGCTCCGGTGCCTTCACTGCACCTGCTTTTGGCTGTATGACAGGTGAGCCAGCCACATTTTGGGCCCACCTGTCGTAAAACCCTAGCGAAAATTGCACCAATGTGAAAGACGACTGCGTCTCCAACGCAACCAAGGTGAACTAACAAAGGATATCATCTTTGTGCGTAACAAGCAAAGAGCACTGATGGAAGACAGCTTGTTTTTCGTCGAAAATCGATCAGCTTCACCAGCCGACGCAACCATGAGGCGCAACCATGAGCATCGATAGGTCATCGTGGTGATGCATCATCCATTTGGCATCAAGTTTGGGTGAGGCACCTAAGAAGTTTGACAAATCCTCACTGTGGTCTGTTTCTTCTCAGTAATCAAGCTCGAGGAAGGAAGAACCATGTGGCAGAGGACAGTGAGGCAGAACAACAATGGCCATCCAATTTTGTGCAGTTCCACTAAAATTGAGGAAGACATGCCCGGGTATGGAGACACGCATCGCTGTTTCCAAAAATATAAAAAAGGGTTAGCAACGACATCTCAATTGTCAATAAGAATTAATGAAAAGTACACCAACAAACAGAAGCATCATAATTATCTTGATGGGAACTAAACCAGGATACCCGAGAAAAAAAAGCATTTCTTCATTTAACCAGTGATAGTACTACCACCATATGGACAATGACCGCACAACCACCATGTACTTTTTGTCGAAACAACATGTATACCTCCACCAAGGCATAAATCAGGACAACTTTTTGAGTGGCATTTCCTCTATAATAGTACTAGTAGGTGATGTTGGACCAGCCGACGAACCCTAGCTACTATGCAAGGGGAGCTGGGGAGTAGTCGCATAGAAGAAAACCCGCACGCAGCGACCTGGGGAGCTAGACCAGTACAAGAAGTTATACCTCAGGTGGGCAATATGTCGTTTAGGTGGGCGTGCGGGATCTACCCACATGACGGCAGCGAACAAGGGCGTGGAGGATCTTCGTCCGCGCCAGCGACGGCTCCGAGAGGACGGTGCGCATCGGCTTCCTCCGTCGCCGACGGCGACAACGTCAACGCTGCACCTCCTCACCTCCCGCAGCGGACGGGATTTGGCTGGATCTGTGACCACCGGTGAGGAGAGATATAGAGTGGACATTGTCATCTTGTTTTGATATGGAGAGGGTGAGAGAGCGAGACACGAGAAACTCTATAAAACAAGAGGCTATAATGGAGTAAAAAAATATCTCCATAGCAGTGGTTTTAAATAGAATACGCGCGTTCCCGGAAAAAAGAAACGAAAACTGGCGGACAATTTTTTAAGGGTCTGTCTAGGACACATCTAGATGTGACATAGTTATGTCACATATAAGTTGATGTCCACTTTGTTTGTGGTCTTTTCCTAGTTTTCTTTTGTTTCTTGTTACTACCTTATATACTTGTGGGAGCTTAGATGTGATATCCTTAAATAACATCTAGATGTGAATTAGACAAACTGATTTTCTAACGTACCAAGAAAGAAAACTCGATCAAAAACACGCCCTCGCTTCCAGGTCGCGAGAGTCGTCGCGCACACACACATAGACATAGACATGCATATCCGTGTTTACGTAAAATTCCATTTCCATTTCCATCTCCATCTCCAATCATATTTGTCCAACTGGCACATTATTTACGTTGTTAATTATATACGCAGCAATATTAACGTACAACATCTCTTGTTTGCGCACGTCCGGACCGCTGCCACGGCCGGTCCTGACCAACCCGAACCCTCTTCATCACCCGCGTGTGCTTCCCGCCCGAAACGGTCAGTGCCGCATTCATGCCCGGCCAGAGCGGACGCGACCTCTCACTGGCGCCGGCATTGAAGCGGCGCACCGGCCGAGAGAGCGTCGCCCGCGCCGCTTCCGGGTGCACGCGGCTGCTCCGCGTTCAAAGGTCGCAATAGCCGGCTACAACATGCCCGATCTCTTCTAGTAGTAAGTTCTTGGGAGTCCGTGCTACAGCTAGCTGTCCTCCCCCAACTCGTCAATCTCTTCCAGTAGTGCTGGTACTCCATGGCGTGATCCATCGACAAGCAGGCGGGAAAGTTATGGTATACTACTCGGTTTGCAGTGAGTGGCATGCCGAGCGACCGTGTGGGGTCGAGCCGTGGAGGAGGGATAGACACGAACACGACAGACGTGATTTAAACGTTGGTTTTGCTCGATGGCGCGATCCAACGAAACAAAATGTTGGTTTCTCCCCGTTTCCATTTTTTCTCCGGAAAAACGGAAACTTTTCCACTCCATTTTCATTCCTATTCCAAGGTTGCCCCATTACAACATTCCATCAAATACAAAGGAAAACTAACACGCATGCTGATGCATCTCAATGATTCACAGATCATAGCCAATATTTACTTCACAACTAAAGAAAAAGTTGTGAGAGTGTGTATGATAGAAAAACTACTGATGGGGTCACTACGACTTAAACCCTAAACCCTAAACATGATTTAATTTCCTGGCCAGGTAGAACTGTCGAAGGAAAGACGGCTGGCACCCTCGGATCATACGATGCTTTTGTGCAGTTCCACTAAAATCGACCTGAGCATCCCTGATGGCAAAGATATTGAAGAAGTGTGATTAGAATAATAGTACTGGCACTAGTTCATGAGACATAAACTCATCACAAGTAGAAGCCGGTAGAACTAGAGAAAGATCGACATGGAGATGGAGCTACGGCAGTGGAGCAAGCCGGCTCCAAAAGGAAGATGGACTACCTGGGACGTCGGGCTGTAGATAGAAGGGCGGTTGGGATGCGGCATCGGCCCATACCGCGGTGACCCCCGATTGGGACGCACCGACTGTGGGTTTTCTCCCTCGCCGATGTCGACCACATCTACGCAGAACATTGTTCCCTTCCCCTAGCTGTGGGATCAGGCCCGTCGTTCTATGCTCGTGAAGAGAGCAACCTAAGCAAGCATGCTTGTAGCTTAGGCTCGTGCTAGTGTATATATAGTGGTTTTCTTTTTCTCTCCATATCAACCATTTTATATTGCGTATGTGTCATTCAAGAGTGAAATGATGGTTGCTTCTTTCGACTAACTTACTGTGTGATTTGACTGCTCCTTAGTGGCCCCTACACGTACTCCCCCTACGTGTATGAAATAGTCACACGTACACATGGACGCAAAAACGCGCGCGACGCCCTAATGCATGCATGTTCGAGCACACGACGGAACACACACGGTCATGCTCAAGTGCTCAACCTACACGTGCATGCACACACATACTCAGTCAGGGTGAGCTAGTGACCGTATGAACACCGGAAAATATATATATTGAGCGCAATGAGCGTATTATGAAGTCCACTGACCGTATTTTTACAAATATACAGTGACAGACAGTGTATTTATCTCGTTTGAAATTAAGCCATATTAACCGGAGAGGAGGCAGCATGGACTAGCATTACTTTGTTGTGTCTCGTCAACTTGCCGAACGAGGAGAAGGTTGCAGGACGGGAGAAGCTTGCGCGTGGTGGCTCGCAGGACAAGGAGAAACTTTTGACTAATGCAAGCTCTCCCTCGATCAGGCGGTGGACATGCAACAGTCAATTCGGTGTCAGATTGCCAGAAGCATACACTATACTACTAGTGCTATTATTGTTCAACTTCCCGAACAGCCAAGCGCAAATTTTACTAGTACTACTACTATAGTCCATAAAGGTACATACTATACTAGTACTAGGAACCGGATGGAGGAGCATCTGCACTCTTATTATAATTTTAAAATGTGATAAAGCAATCTTCAACACATTTGGTTCTCTTCGAGGGTTCTCGCATGTGATAATGGAAGTTGATTGCATGGAACACTCGCCACAATTCTTGCTTAATTCTGGCTCATATCCTGTTAAAAATAGTAGCGCTCAGTAATATTTCCTCTTTTTTTGTTATTCAGCATGTAAACACGTCAGCAAACCTTGCGGCGCATCTTCGTGCGAACCGTGCTTACTGCACTTTGAATGTGGCCGAGAGCTGGCTTGGTGAAACACCTCGCTTCCTACTTCTTTTTTTGCGGGGTACCTCGCTTCCTAGTGACCAGTGTCTTGGCTGATCGTCCTAAGAATGCTTATATATGAATAAAGCTCTCTCATTTACCCGCAAAAAATATTAAGCCATATTAACCGGAAAGGAGGGAGTATGGACTAGCACTACTTTTTGGTGTGTCCCGTCAACTCGCAGAACGAGGAGAAGCTTGCAGTACAAGGTGAAGCTCGCTTACGCCTTTTAACTAATGCAACCTACCCTCGGTGGACATGCATCAGTCCATTCGGTGTCAGATTGTCAGAGGCATACACTGTAGTACCCAACATGCGAAGTACCATCATTGTTCGACTTCACGAAGGGGCGAAGAGCCAAGCGCAGTAGTACGCGTACTTGGTTTTGCAGCTTCATACTACTCCACCCTCCGTCACAATTTGCAGGGCGCGCTTCATTATGATGCATTTCTCTCAGTGCATTTCCACCACCAGAGAGACTTTAGACGCGTTTGGTTTAATGCTCAATTAATTAGGGCGTGGTAACCGCAATCAAGTCCACAATTTTCTCTCCATGTTCTGTACTAATACGGAGTGCATGCATGTGTGTACCCGGGGTGGAAGCACTGCATGCATGTGTGTACGCATTATTCCCTCTGGTAATAGACGCCGTGCTATAACTAACAATGCTATTTTTCAGGCCGATCGCTAGTCGCCTTGGTCCCACAGATTTTTTTCTTTTTTCTGAAGCGCACTGTATAAACAGTGACTGATGGAGTAGTATGAGTGGATTCAAAGAAGAGCGTATTGATGGTTGCTTCTTCAGAGCAACTTACAGTGGGAAGGTGGGGCTTATGATTTGACTGCACATTACTCACTATTAATGCGGCGCAACGACCGAGCTGAGTCTCCCATGCGGTTGTGCACTAGCCCCTCGGTTCTTAAATATACTCCGGAGTATTTGTCTTTCTAGAGATTTCAACGAGTGACTACTCAAATATTTGTCTTTTTAGAGATTTCAAATGGACTGGCACATACAGATGTATATAGACATATTTTAGAGTGTAGATTCACTCATTTTGCTCCGTATGTAGTCACTTGTTGAAATCTCTGTTAAGACGAATAGAATATTTAGGAACGGAGGGAGTACACATACGAAGCAAAATGAGTGAATCTACACTCTAAAATATGCCCGTTTGAAATTTGTAAAAAGACAAATATTTAGGAACGAAGGAGTATAATTTTGTGCATGGCACATGGACTCGGATGATGAAGAGGCTTCTGGCAATGCTATCAAGCTTCCATCATTTGTTTACATAATTGATGTACTATACAAATAATTTTCCAGTGACATGAAATTGTACAATGGTGTGAGCTTTCAGCTTTTGTTTCGCGTGTCTTGCCATCGATGCTCTTTCGGAAACAATAAAAAACTAACTTCCTTGCTAATGCATGTCAATTATTAGCAGATCAGAGCTAATAATTACATCACAACTGAAGACAGAGTTGTGAGAAGGTGTTAAATTAAAATTGATCCGTGCTTTCATTGGCAGCAACGTCCCCCCAGCTCTGTCTAAATCAACAAGGCATGTTGGGAAAAAAGTAGCTGTCTGGAGCATGCAACATTCCGATCATTTTGTGCAGTTCCACTAAAATAGAGCTGAGCATCCCTGTTCCAAAGATATCAAGTGTGATTACGATAATAGAGGACTGCTGATGAAACAATAAACACACAAATAGAAGCCGGACACCTTTGCAGTCTCTCTTAAGACTAACTAGTTGAAGAAGATTAGGCTCGGAGTTGGATGAGGAGGATAGAGAAAAACCAATCTCCCTTTGTTTAGTCGCACTGAAATGTAGAGATGTTGCCCATGTGACATTTTAGTACAACTGCACAAAACACTCTTAAGAAAAAAGTGATTTGTGCAGTTCACCAAAAGGTCGCAATAGCAACGACGTGAAATGGATAGCCTTGTTTGCAAAAAAGAGGTAGAAAGGAAACAATTACTGGCCAATAACAGTTGATGACACATGCGACGACAAAAAAGAAGCATATTCCTTGTCCTAAGGGAAGATAACAACACGGTTGTGTTTGTCTAAAACGGTGTGAGGACGAGAATGCAATATGGAAAGTACGCCGGACGAGCTATGGTTTGGGCAAAGAACTATGGAAGATCCACATGCAGGGACGTGGGAAAACGGGCAGTGGAGCAAGGCCGGAGGGGATACCTGGAGGTCGTCGGGATGTAACTAGGTGAGCGGCGGCGGGCGGAATCTGCGAGCAGGTGGCGTAGGCCATGCTGCGCCGGAGCTTGGTCAGAGAGAACGGCGTGTACCGCAAATCGGGACGTACTGCCTCGGCGCCGTCAAACGGAGAAACGATGCACTTCCTTCCTTTCCCCCAATGGACGGGATGCGACCGGATCAGTGACCAACGATGAGAGAGAGAGAGAGAGGCCACCGCACTCCCTTTCCCCCGACGTACGGGATGCGGCCGGATCAGTGACCAACGGTGAGAGAGAGAGAGACGCCACCGCACTCCCTTTCCCCCGGCGGACGGGATGCGGCCGGATCAGTGACCAACGGTGAGAGAGAGAGAGAGAGGCCACCGGAGCCTTGTGTGAGATACTCTGAAGAGCGGACTACCTTTTCCTCCATACAAATCGTTTTATATTCTATGTACGTGCCATTGAGCGCTATAACTTTATTTAAAAATAATGTGGCAACGCGTCAAGTCGAACTTTGTTTCGTGCACGCGTGGTACACGACCTCCCTAGGTAAACAACCGCTACAGGCGTTCAAATTAGCACGTGGGCTGCCAGTTCGTAAAGAAATGAGCTCCACCGTGTACCCGCGCGGGTGTGGCTGGGCACGAACCGTGAGTATGTGCATGGTGCACCTATTCTCTTCTTGTATACGTACACCACCTACGTGGGGTTGTGTGAGAGACATACAAACCTAGATAGATATGGTGTGTGGGTTCTTGAGAGTTTTTTTTGTGGGGGGGGGTCAATCAAACTATTTAACATATGCAATGTGTGTGAAATAGAGTCCTGGATATAACATATATATAGAGGGGGCGATCCACGAGAAGAGAGTGGAGGTATCATCGGCTTGAGGTGTCCATAAAATCAAAGAGAGGGATGATGTGTGTGTGTGTGCGCGCGCGCGATCGATAAAGAGTGCCATCGAATTTGTGTGTGCCCACGTCAAAGATATAGAGTTGCAGGCCTACTGGAACGTGAGATGGGACATGTGTAGTTTGTCTCTGTGGCATGGATACCTACCTGCAGCGCTCGACTATCGGTGTGTGGTGCGGGAAGAGGGAGGCCCAATTAACTTTAGAGGTACAATGGCTGGTATATGTGTGGAGGAGGAGAGAGGCCTACCTCATGTATTAAGGAGATCGATCTGCCTCATGTATTAAGGGAGATCGATCGGCATCCATCCATATGTGCAGGAGATGAATTAGGTTGGGAGAGAGACAGAGCTAGAGTGTTGGAGGGGGTGGTAGTGGAGTTGCTTCTAACAAATGGTGGGAGGCTTGCTACACAAACGGAGGGCACGCCCGCAATATCAATAAAAGAGGAGATGGCTGCTTGTTGTCTGTGCACGTGCGTGTGAGAGACGGGTCAGGAGGCATGCACGAATGATGAGGGGGGACGATGTGGCTGTGGTAAGCAGACGTAACTACATAGGAAGATCAATCGCCCTTTGTAAGAGAAAGGAGAGACATAACTTGTGAGGTACGTCGATCGATGGGGGGGTAGTTAAAGTCGATCTAGGTATATGTTGGGAGATCGATCGGTATACATGCATGTGCGTGTGAGAAGCAAATGAGGCACGAGGAGAAGGATAGAGAGAGAGGGATGCATGTAGGAGGTGGTACGAGAGGCATACTATATCGAGGGGGAGGAGTGTGCGAGTACGAGAACGATGAAAAGAGTGGTGGGAGTGAGGCATGCACGGTGACAAGAGAAGAGGGGAAGCTTGTGTTTGTGCTAGGCACACCTGGCTAGAGAGGCATATCGATCGATGTGTGCCGTAAAGAAGGAGCTGGGGGGCCTACACACACCGTGGGTGAACGACCTAAAGTGAAAAGACGAATTTGCGCGATGGAGATAGAGAATGCCGAGGGAGGGTGAGAGGGATGCGGGCGTGTGCATGCACAAGAGAAAGTTAGCGCTAGCTACAAAAATAAGAGGGTTCTATGGGTGCAAAAGACGAATAGAGATCATATATACTTCATTAGAAAAAGCGAATTCGGATATTTGAAGAATTTATCATAGTGTTTCAAACCGACGGATGTGTGAATATATATAATGGTGATACACATGGTGTGGTTATGAACATGGTATACTACATCTAATATATTTTATCTCTACTCTTATAAAAAACGGAGTTGTTGATGATGGTGTGCCTGCCATCCTGCATTATAGGCCGTCTGATTTATATCTGGCGGATAGCAATGAAACTATGATGGTTGAAGTTGGCAAGAATCATGATTGTAGATTCTTATTGAAATAGAGAAACGAATTCAAATTTAGTTCGAATTGCAGCGGTAGTATAGACATTTGGAATGCACTAAAATGTTGGTATGAGCAGGTTACATGCATTATACAGCAAGCGAAAAAATTTAATCGGACATAACATGGATTCATACTCCCTCCTTCCATCTATATAGGGCGTAATGAGATTTTTAAGACCGTCTTTGTCTATTGACAAGATTAATAGTACATGACATACACAATGTGAAAATTATATCATTGAAAGAACCTTTCACAGACGAATTTAACGGTGTGCTTTGTGTAAGTTGCATGTCATATATCATTGCTCTAATATTTGGTCAAAGTTAGCATCGAAAAACGCATTAGGACCTATATAGATGGAAGGAGGGAGTAGCTTTGAATAGCATTTGTATAGTAAAACGGGGCAAGACTCTCTCTTTGTGTGGTGTGAATAGTTTTATTTTTTTCGCTTTCTTTTTGGTTGAGGGAAGTGCAAATTGATTTGGTACGTACAAGTACAATATTACTACACGTTAGGCTTGTCCCTAAAATTCAACCCTCGTCTGGTTATATCCCGAAAATTCAGGTATCATGCTCCCAAAATTGGCGCCTTCACAACCCGCGCCTTGCTATCCCGAAATTACAACGCGCGCCAAAACTCCCTCTAGCTGCCAAATCCCAACACGCGAAATCCCCCTTCTAACCCTGATCCGAAAGGGCCGCTAGTTCAAATCGGTGGGAGGTACTTTTGTAACACACCCTACATTTTGGACAAGCGCGTTCCTAAGTCATGCTTCACCCCCTCCCATCGCCCCCTTTTCGCCATTCGAAATCCCAGGCCGCCTTAACCTCTCCGCTCCAGCCATGAAACCCCACCCTCCTCCGTCCGCCACGTCACTGCTGCCCAGCCGGAGCCTCTTCCCCGACGATGTTGTCCACCACAACAGCTCGACGTCCCTCGTCCACCTCCTCGAATGAGGATACGTCATCCATCTCGCCGTCCCGCCGGTTCAGCCGCCCCGTCCTCCACCTCCAAGGAGCTGCTCCGACGATCGCCTCGTCTATCGTGGCTGCTCCATCCCCACAGCGTCGCCTTAACCTGCTCCACCGGAAACACAACATCCTCACCGACTCCTCGGACGAAGCCGAGGCCTACTCGGCGCCACAAAAGAGGTTGTACACTCATCGCATCGCACCTTCTCCTTAACTCGACCTCCCGGCGCTGACGGTGCTCCATCCCGCACCCCCATGGAGCGGCTACCTTGAAGCCGGCACCGTGGGCGACATCTCCAGGGCGGCTCTCCCCCAGTGCGAGGCCCCTTCGGCGGCGGCGTCCATACCAGCCGGATCTGCTCCTGCTGCTCTGGCTCTCGCTCGATCGCTCGCTCGCCCAGTTGCTGCTACTGCTCTCCCCCTCGCTCGTGCTGCTGCTCTGCTCCGATTAAGCCACACTTCAGTCAACTGAATCGACTTTTGGGTCAGCCGATTTTCAGGGGTTGGGGGGCTCGCCGGAGTTAAGGAAGAATCACCCGCAGCGGGGACGGGGGCTCGCCGGAGAGGTACCCCACTATCTATCTTAGGGTTCAGGGTGGGGGGCGGTGGGCCTAGAGGGCTGGCCGGGGCGGCGGTGGCGAGTTGTTTCGGGGCGGCGAGGCGGCGCTGGGGCCGGTGGTTCGGCCGGTGGTGGCTGGAGGCTCAGGGGGGTGCAGGTTGAAGATGAAATGCAGGCCCTCCCTAAACTACATGTCAAGTGCCTTTCTGCTACTATTGCGTTCAGTTTCGACAGTAGCATTCAGATTCCACAATAAATTTCTGTTTCGACAGTTAAGTTCAGAGTCAACAGTTTTTACCTCATCTGTTGTAGTCAGGTGGTTTTTGGTGATGTTAATTTTACATCCATTTTACATCATCTATTGGAAATGCTATTAGAATCCCACTTGAGATTGACGATGTATGTCTTGTGCTGCTTCAGCCTTGATGTCTTACGACTCACCGGAGCTGCTCCAACGACAGAACGATCCATCACAACAGAGCAGTGCCCTGGACGCCGTCTACAGATTCCTTAGATCTTCCTCCACACCTCCGACAGCCACCTCTGCCTCAACTGCTTCAGCGACCAACCCAATGATGCTGAGGTCAACATGGCTACGACAAAGAGGTTGTACACTTGTTGCATCACTTATTACTATACATTCATGTCGATCCATTAGGGCTATTTTGGTTCAACGGAAAAACATCGATCCACTGGTTGTTACCATCACTCTAAATTTCTGCATGCTCTCCTTACATAATCTCACCATATTTTTTTCGTATGCATGTCAGATATTGTACACAGTCATGCTGAACATGTAGAGAAAAAGAGAAGAGTTTTGCGCGGCAATACAATGTCATGCAGACATCTCTCCATGGTGGGTTCAATGGCAAACCCTCTCCATCCCTCTCCAGATTGTAATCCAGAGGAAGATATCTGTTTTGAGGCGGATTCGGACGCCGCTGACCACTCCTATTTACCCCCCCAAGGTGTTTGCTCTACCTTGGCATTATGATGTTAGTCATATCATGTATATGTTTCCTTGCAGTGCCTACTTTTGACATCATATATGTCATCTGCTTAGTTTAGACATGTTCTGTAATGCCATCTGTTTAGTTTCTATATCATATATGGGAATTATGCACTCTCATGTCTTTTAGCCAGCCATAATATATGTGAAATGTGCAATGCCATCCTGTTTAACCAGGCATCATATATTTGAATGATATCTTGCCCATCCTTTTCTTCATTACATTTCCATTTGTCGACAATGTTTGTACATTAAACTACTCTTCCTGTGAATCAGCCATTTGGGTGGGAGATGGAAAAATCTAGAGTGAAAACAAGGCCTTCAGAGCAGACAGTGCTACCTGTCGAAGCAGATCTCTTGTTGGGTCCCAATAGCTCCTCAGAGATGGATTCAGAGACAGATGACCAGTCATATTCCCCCACTGAGGTGTATGCTCGAACTTGGCACGGTTATATTGCTCATATCATGCATACGGTGTCTTGCATTGCATAGTTTAGACATCATATACACAATATTCAACACCATGTTCTTAGTTCAGACATCATATCGAATGCCCTTTGTTTAGCATATAAATCACATATGTGAATTAAATGATGCGATCCTGATTGCTTAGATAATATGTAGGTGAATTATGTCATGCGATCCTGTTTAGTTATTCATCATATCTTTGAATTATGTTATGCTATGCTATCCAGTTTAGATAGACATCATATATGTGAAATTATGTCATGCTATCCGTTTTAGTTAAATAATATACATGTCAACTATTTCATGCCCTCTTTTTTCCACACTATCTATTGCATCTGTCTCTCATACAATGTCTGTACATTCAACTATGTTTCCTGTTTATCAGCTATTTGAATTGGAGCGGGTGATGCCAGTATCTAGCGGACCAAAAACACGGTCTTCAAATAAAACAGTGCTACCTCTTGGTGGAGATAGCACCCCGGTTGTACATGCACAAGAACCAGTCCTACCACACATAACCCAAACTCTCGCAGATTGTACCCCTACTACGATGGACAGAGAACCAGCTTCACCCAATCTAACCACAACCCCAGCCGATAGTAACCCAGTTCCTGTTGACAGAGCACCATCTCCACCACAGAGCTCCCAAACAAGAGCAGTTAGTAAGGCAGCTCCAGTGCCCAAAGGGCCAGTACTATCACGGCGAACCCCAACTCCACCAGTTAGTACGCCTATTCCTGTGGAGGAAGCACAACCAGCTAGTCGTAGTTTAGCATCTATCGCATTTGATGTTGTTAAATCGTATGTGCGTATCTTCCCATCTTGGAAATATTATACTGAAGATGAAGGAAAATGCCAGTTGCAGGTGTTTGTCCAGGAGTTATGTGTAAGTAATGTTATTCATGGCAATTACTTTGCTTCGTCCCATACATCCTACCTCCATGATGGTTATAATACAGCAAATTTTCCCATTTTTCTCTATAGAGAAGGACCGATTTGAAAACTCAGGATGAGGTAAGCTGTGCTAATACCTCTACTATCTTCAAGAATGCTTGGTGGCAGTATCAGAATTACCTGAAGGAAACGTACTTCACCGGCAAAGAAACTCATCAAATTCCCTTACGTTCTCCTGAGACACATTTACTGGACGATGACTGGGAATGCCTTGTTCTCTACTGGTCCCGAACCAAGAATGTGGTAAGGTCTATGAGCTCATTTTCTATTTTTAAGTATTATATTCTTGCGTCTTACTGTACTCTGTTCATATAGAACAAGTGCCTAAACCTGAAGAACAAATGTTCTAATTTAAGATTCCATTCCTACCATAGGACATAGATATATGTTTGTTTGATGCTTTTATTATGTACTAGTACTTGGCAATAGAAGACTTGGTAGTTTAATCCTGTCCACCTTACTAATGAACTGGTTCACCGAAATGAGTTTCATATACTAGTACATGCTAAACTTGTTATGTGTCTGCTTGTTTATTCTTTTAGAATGCTGACAGAATATTGGGGAAGAGTGCCTTATTAAGAAACGGTAAAGGAAGTAATGCAGATAAGGTTCAGAATAGTGACACATCCTGTCTTGGTTTAGTGTTGGAGTTACTGGCCACTACCGCTTGCACAAGCTATTCAAACTCACTGTCTGAATTAGTTCGGTTTCTTGAGTCTCAACTACAAGCTGAAAGAGATCGATCAGCTGTGCTGCGACAAGAAGCGGAAGGACTGCGGAAGTCCCTGGAGCATTCAGATGCATACTTTCTGGTGCAACAGCAAGCGTTGGAGGATTTTAGCGCCAAACAGGACAAAGCTAATCAGCTTGCTAAGCTTATTGCCAGCATGGTGGATACCCAGGATAACGTTTCTTGAGCTCTTCTGAAGTTGTTTCAGTTATGCTCTTGTTTTGCTGCCACTTTTATTTGCACTGGTGGCCAATTTTGACGGCCAGTGTATATGATATGCTGCTTTGTTCCCTATATTTGCACTGGTGGCGAACTTTGATGCCCAGTGGATGTAATATGTGTAATAGCCGTGATAGCCTAGCGTTAGTTACTTGCTTATTTATTTCCTTGTTGTCTTGTTTATTTGTTTGCTTGTAGTTATTGCAGTTCTTTTTCCGCGGTTAACTAGTGGCTGCAATAACCTATTTTTTAAAACTAGGCCAGAATAACCATGGGCTAATATTTACTGTAGTGACACTGGGCCTCCTACGGGCCGTAGAAACAGTGGGCCTTCTATGGGCCGTAGAAACAGTAGGCCTTCTATGGGCCGTAGAAACAATGGGTCTTCTACGGGCCGTATCATCAATGAGCCTTATATGGGACGTATGATCGATTGGCCAAACATGGGCCAATAACAGGCCTCATTATGGTCGTAAACGGGCTAGAGTTGGAATCGTCCGTTCATGGGCCGACTGTAACGGGCCATCGTTAATAGGTCGTATTTGATGACACTATGAAAATAGCCCAACGTATTAACGGACCACAAACGGGCCGACTGTAACCACGAGCTGAATTTGGCCCACAAGCAGAAAATGACAGTAACGGGCCGTAAGTAAACGAATATTGTAAATGAGCCCAAGAATAAATGGGCTCTGAGAAGGCCAAAAGATAACATGGGCTGGAAACGGCTCAATGGAATAACGGGCCGTTAATGGGTATAAAGTGATACACTGTTCATTACGGGCCAGTTTCACCATGGGTCGTTAATGGGTGTAAAGTGATACACTGTTCATTACGGGCCAGTTTCACCACGGACCGTTAATAGGCCAAGAGTTACATAGGGCCTCATATGGATGGAAAGACGTCATGGGCCATACATGGGCCAGAAGTGAAAACGGGCTGGAATCATATTGGATGGCCCAAATGACGCTACTGGGCCTAATTCGGATAGGGCGTAACGGGCCTTGGGTTAGCGGGCTGTAAATGGGCTATATGCGAACAGGCCGTTAACAGGCTTTCCATGGGCTGGTCTGCCACCTTTTGACCAAGTCAAATGGGCAGGCCTTTTCACAGGAATGGGCCTCTGTTGGGCCGAGCCACGTGTCAATGTATCATAGGCGCCTATCTGACCCACTGACGAGCTGACACGTATTTCGTCCGGCCAATAAGAATTTTACACGTGGAAATTTCCCATTGGTCGGGGCTGTTAACGGGTTATCGGATCCAAAACCCGACCCAATAGCTTAACGGCGTTCCGTTACGGTGGATGCCACGTGTTGGTCACCCTTGACGAAAGCACTTCTGTGACGCGCGATTTATCGTCATGGAAGTGGACACTTCCGTGATGATAATTTTGGTAATGTCATGGAACACTTCTACGACAGCACATGTATGACTATCTTGATTATGTCATAAATTTGTCATGTATATACATGCATGACAAAAAGTGACCTACTATGACAAACACGTATCATCACGGAAGTGTATTTTTTTGTAGTGTGGCCATCGATCCAGGGATCCATCCAGCCGTCGCTGACGGCCCAAGTCGTGGATGCTCGGAAGATGGTGGATGTGTCTGGGTTACTATGGAGGTGTAGGTGCGCCCAATGCCTGGTGGGGTCAGTACGCTGCAGCCATAGCCAACGTACTCGAAGTGAGATCCCCTGGCGGTGAAGGTCCGGAATGCCGAGTCCACCCAGCTGAAGGGGCTGGCAGATGCGCTGCCAATGCACAGGGCCATGGCCGTCGCGGGTCTCCTTCCTGCCTTGCCAGAGGAAGTCTCTAATGGTCCGGTCCACCTGCTTGAGAACCGTCAGACAGAGAGCGATGACCACCATGATGTGAGATGGGGTTGCGCAAAGCACATGGCGAACCAGAGCGAGGCGCTCGCCGCGGGAGAGAAGCGCCGCGCGCCAGGTGGAAAGCTTCTTGGCAAGCTTCTCGATGATCGGCTGAAGCGACGTAGCGGAGGGCTTTCTCACCGAAAGAGGGATGCCGAGATAGGTGATGGGGAAGCAGACGACGGCACAAGCAAGCTCGTCGTTGATAGTGGTCAGCTCGGAGTCGTTGCATCGGAAGGGCATCGTCGAGCACTTAGTGTGTGCAAAGCCCAGATGCCTCAACAGAGACCGCAATAGCTCGCGGATGACCCGAAGATTGCAGGCCGAGGGGTGGCTGAAGATAACAACATCATCGGCGTAGAGGGATATACTCAATGAGGCATGGCGAGCTGTGAGGCGCTGAAGCGGGCCGCGCCTATGGGCATGCAAAAGAAGTGAGTTGAGGGCGTCGATGGTCATCGTGAAGAGCATGGGGGAGATGGGGTCTCCCTGACGCAACCTGCAGGCGTGGGCGATCGGAGGCCCAGGAGAGCCATTGATGAGAACTCGCGTACTAGAGGTGAAGAGGAGAATGACGATCCACTCGATCCAACGACTTCCAAAGCCCAGACGGCATAGGATGTTGACGAGGAAAGGCGAGGAGACCGTATCAAAGGCACGCGCGATGTTGAGCTTAAGGAGGACCTGAGGCACTCGAAGATTGTGCAATTGACGAGCAGTTTGCTGGACCAACATGAAGTTGTTGTGCATGCAACGGCACGCAATGAACGCGCTCTGGTTAGTGGAAACAAGCTGGCCAAGGCGCCGAGCCAGGCGGAGCGATAGCACTTTGGCGATGAGCTTGGCCACAAGGTGAATCTCTCTCAGACTACTGACCCATGAGCTTCATAAACTTTGACGATCCACAAGCATGTGATGACTATTAGAGTGCCATTTTATGTCAAAATCATGATATTAACTGTTAATAAGGCAATTGCCGTAATGTAACTACTTCGCTAGTTGCACTCAGTAGTGTCGAGTGAGAAACGGCGGTGCGTCGCCGTCACGCGCATGGCTCGAGCCTGTCAAATATCTGGAATGTCGGCTTCACGCGGCGAGGTAGACGAACTACAGGCTCCCAGCTCGCTGACCACTTGATGCCAACACTGGAGACGACTTTAGCCGTTGTCGTTTCGGCCGATCCCGGTCGGGCATGCATGAAAGCTGCCCAGAACACCTCGCTGTCTTTCCGTTTCACCCAGATGTAACCTTCGCCTCGCCAGGTAGCGAGTAAACTAGCGGAGGATGACGAAGGGGGAGGCCCAAGTGGCAGCTCACGCGGCCGCGTATTCGCGTTCCGGAGGTCAGAGCGCCCGGCCGCGCGCGGCCTGCCTGCCCGCCTCGGCGCCCCGGCGCGCCGGCGCGTGCCGCGCCCGTGCCCCGGGCGCACGGCCACGGGCGGGAACGTGAGGGCTTAAACAATCGGGGAAAAACCTATCCCGAGCCGCGCTGCTGGCGTCGTGCGTTCGGTACACCGCCCTTCGCGGCTTACCTGTTCCTGCGCTCCCGTTTGTTAATCCGGAGAGGCTGTAGCTGTTGGGGGCTGCGCAAAAAATATTGGCCCAATCATATCGGTGACTCTCTTTTATTTCTTTCTCTTTTGTCCTGTCTTTTTAATGCCGCTATCTTGTTTTCTTTAGAGCAGCAGCAGGAGTGGCAGCACTGCTTGTACGTAGTAGGAGAACAGTTTTGTTTTGTCTGTGGAGGTTTCTTTTTTTCTTTCTTTTTCTCTCTGATGATGGCTCCTGGTCCTGGTGGAAGTTCTTCTGCTTGTCTCTTTCCCTAAATGAAACGGCTTATCACTTGACGTCATGCATCTTTTCTTAAAGTGGCCATTTCAACTACTGGTGCTACAAGGGGTATTATTTTGGGACTTCCTTTTTTTCTTAGGAAAATGACTTCTTCTATAGAGTGAGTGTACATTCCAGTACTTTTACAATGCAAAGCCGCTGACATGTCACACCGAGATTACAATCCAAAATATTTGCGATTTTACATATTAGTTTAACTATATTTTATTTAAGGGTTAGGTTTAGCTTTAGAGAGGTTGAAATAAGTGCCAAGTGAACAAAAGTAAGGAGGGGCATAATGTTTACCCGGGTTCAGGGCCCTAACGGGGTAAAAGTCCTACTTTTGTGTTAGGTCTCAGTCTATTCCGCTGTGATTTGAAGCTCGAGCTACAGTAGAAATGGTATCTGGAGGGGGAGATCAATTTCCTACCCACGCCTACTGACTAGCCGTTATGTCCACGCCACTCCACACAGAAGAGGGTTATCAGTATTTAAACATTTACAAGGCCCAGGGCCCATTCAGGGTCTGCAAGCCGAGAAGGAAGTCGAGGCTTGCAAGTGGGGCACCTATTTGAATAACCAGCTTCTTCGCGCGTTGGTTCATCCTTGCAGCTGACAATCCCCTCCATTTAAGATGCGGCTTGCCCCCAAGCCATCACTCACGAGAACTGTTGCTTGATTGCTTCGTAGTCTTCACAGGTTGCAAGATCATCAGTGTTGTCAAACCATTTGATGAGAGCTTGGAGAATTTTTTTGTCGCCTTGACAAACAACACGACGCTGACTTGCAGGTGAGCATCAGGTGGTGGAAATAGAGGTAGCACTTGGCGATCTGGCGGAACCATCTTGCACAAAAGTGAAACATGGAAGACAGGATGGACCTTGCTGGTAGCTGGAAGATCGAAATGATATGCCACTTCACCGACCCGTTCCAGAATAGTGTAGGGACCAAAGAATTTGTAAGCTAAGTTATGATTATCACGAGGAGCAACTGATGCCTGGATACAAGGTTGAAGCTTGAGGAAGACTTGACCACCAACACCAAAGGAACACCCAATGCGGTGCTTACCAGCTTGCATTTTCATACGCTACTAAGCTCTCAACAATTGTTTCTTGATTGAACTGAAGATAACATGTCGGTGTTCTGGCCACCGCGAAAGATCTTCAGATGTAACAATGTAATCAGAAGCAATTCCGAAGTGCCGGGGCAGATGCACATAAACGATATCAAATGGGATTTTATCAGTGGTTGAATGCCAGTTGGTGTTCTATTAGTACTCACACAATGCTAACGATTTGGACCACTTGGTGAGATGCGCATTAACAAAGCAACTCAAGTAACACTCAATTTGTTGGTTCACCTATTCTGTTTGCCCATCTGACTGATGGTGTCTTGCTAAACTCATGCACAATTGTGTACCTGATAATCCCCAAGTGCAGGGAATCATCGTAGCAATTTCCAAAGGTGGAAGTGATAAGTATGGAGTGTCGAACCCACAAGGAGCTAAAGGTAAGATCAATATTCTCTCAAGCCTTATCTGCCACTGATACGACTCTACGTACACCGAGTGTTTGCTTCCAACTAGAAACGAGAAATAAAACTACGTTGTGGGTATGAAGAGGATAACTTTGCATGATATCGGAGAGCTAAAATATGAAAGTAGGTGATGTTATCGTAAAGTTAGAATATATTATTAAATATTATAAATAGCGAGTGTGGAATAATGATGGGTCGGTGTGCAGAATAGTCCTAGGCAATTGTTAACAAGACCGATAGTCGTCATTGCAATTTCATATGAGGGGGAGGCATAAGCTAACATCCTTTCTATTCTTGGATCATATGCACTTATGATTGGAACTCTAGCAAGCATCCTCAACTACTAAAGATCATTAAGGTAAAACTCAACCATAGCATTAAAGCACCAAGTCCCCTTTATCCCATATGCCACAACCCCCTTACTCGGGTCTATGCTTCTATCACTCAAGCAACCCACTATAAGCGAATCATGAACGTATTGCAACACACTACTGAAAGGATCGAGATGGACCTAGAGGGGGGGGTGAATAGGTACAAATACAAATTTTAATTGTCACTTGGCAATTTTAGGCAATAGTGCGGAATATGAAAGTGAGCCTAACAATTGCAAGTGTGATGCCAAGAGCTAAGCAAGATAATCAAGTAGTACAAGTAGATGAGTAAGCTAACACAATATGATATAGGTAAGTGCAGATGAGACAAGTAACCACAAGCTGAGAGTTAAGGTTAGGGATAACCGCAACTCCGAGAGACAAGGATGTAAGCCGATGTTCACTTCCTTGGAGGGAAGCTACGTCACCGTTTAGAGAGGTGGGTGTTACCACGAAGGCACACCAACGCCACGAAGGCTCACCCTATTCTCTCTTTGAGACAACACCACGAAGGCGTTTCTCAACCACTAGTGGTAGACCTTGGGGTGGTCTCCAAACCCTCACAAACTTTTCCGGGGGTAATCACAAGGGTCGATTCCTCTCCGAAAGACTCCTACCGCCTAGGAGTCTCCAACCTCCAAGAGTAACAAGAACGATGGGAAAAAGCTCAAGACTTGCTCAAGTCACAAATTCCTTTGGTGCAAAGAAGGGGAAGGGGTGGATCTATCACTTGATCGGATAACTTCTCTCAAATGCTCTCAAACCCCTTGGGGATCTAAGATTTGGTGTGGAGGAGTGAGAGAGAGAGTGTAATGTGTTCTAGGGTTTGTTCAAAGTGAGTGGTCAACCCTATCCCCAGGGGGAAGAAAGGCTATATATAGTGGTAGTGAGAAGCTAGCCGTTTGGCCACTTAAGGCACAGGAGCTGCCGGACGTCCGGTGACCGGATATCCGGTGTGACCGGTCTTCCGCTAATATCAGTTCTGTGAAGACTCATCGGACGACTGGAGAGAGTCGGATGTCTGGTTGGTTGAGAGAGGCCGGACGTCCGTAGACTTCGGACGTCCGGTGAAAGTTGGACCTTTTAGCTTAGAAACATACTACCATTTTTGCACAAGTTAGAGGAAGAATTTAGAGATGGTATGAGAGGGAATTTTGTGGTTTTGAGCAAGTTCTTTCGTGAAATCCATCGATCCCCTCTTAATAGTGCGGGATCCCTACACTCAAGAGCAAACCGAAAACAAGGAGCCGAAGCTTTTTATCTTTGTCTTGTGTCTCTGCTCTTGAGTGATATATGTTTTATGTCCGTAGTCATGATCCACACACACATAGCCCTTGAGACATAATCCTGAGAAATACTCGATAAACATGATTAGTCCCAATATGCATGTTGTCATCAACATCAAAATATGATTAAGGGCATGATTGCACTTTCACCTACAGCGGGAATTCCTCACGCTTGCGCGACACGGAGGGCACAATAGAGTCAATTGCAGAAAACTACCACATTTGCGGCTAGGTTTGCGGAAAACCACCAAGTCGATAATCCGTTACAAAAAACACTGTGATTTCACTAAACTCCTTGCAAAAAGCACTGATCGGGTGATTTGGCCCATTTGATCACTTTTTGACAAGTGGGGCCAGATTGTAAGGATGTGTCTTAGCAAAAATATTACATGCACACCCCTGGATCTTAAAATAGCAAGCAATCAACCCCTCCAATCGGGAGGAGGCAACCGCAGGGCGCCCTCGCAGCCGACCATGCCGCCCCCACCGGCTCCCGCCGCCGCCGGAAACCCGCCCACCTCCCTCCGTCAATGGCGCGGACGCCCTGAGCCGCCATGCCCTGGTCCTGAGCCGCCGTGCACAATCCAGTCCCTCCCCATGTGGGCCAGCAACTTTTGCGGCGGCGACGGACCGCATATCCAACCCGTAGGGCTGGAGCTCGCCTCCGATGCTCCGGCGGCTTCGGCGAACAGGCGTCGCGCGGTGAGGCGGACCTCGCCGGCGTGGATGGCTGCGGAGCGAAGGAGGCTGCCCGCGGAGAGCACGTCGACGATGGCGGCCACGTAGGCGATGTGGAGCATCGAGGCGTCCGCCATGGATGGATCTTGGAGGTCCACTGGCATTGTCTCTCCAACGAGAACCAACAGGAATGGCGACAGCCACAGGGAGCCCGTCCCTGAGCCCGCGTTGTCGCCGGGAGCCCGCCCCTGCAACCCTTCGTCCCTTCCGTTTCCTTCCCGACGAATGCTGCCGCCCCATAACACAGGCGTCCATGGGAGGAGAGGAGGAGGGTGACGCAATAGACATCTCTGACGCCGATGAGGGAGTCACCATGCGTACCGGATGGCAGGGCCAGTGCGCCACGGTTGTGCACACCGGGGGTCTGATTGCGTTTCTTTGTAAATATCTAGAGGAGTGTGTGCTAATTTTTTACCAGTTAAGCTTCTTACAAGTTGGCCCCACTTGTCAGAAAGTGATCAAACGGGCCAAATCACCAGATCAGTGCTTTCTGCAAGGAGTTTAGTGAAATCACGGTGTTTTTTGCAAAGGATTACCGACTTGGTGGTTTTTTGCAAACCTTGCCGCAAATATGGTAGTTTTCTGCAATTGACTCAGCACAATAGGACAGCACCAAAATAAAACATACAAGTCATACCAATCTAGATCATCAATCAACCCATAGACAAAGGAAATCTACTCAAAACATCATAGGATGGCAACATATCATTGGATCATAATATGTGGCATAAAGCACCATGTTCAAGTAGGGACTATAGCGGGGTGTGGGAGGGTGGACCGCGTAAAAGAGATGAGGATGGTGGTGATGATGGTGATGTTGATGAAGACGATCACCGAGGCGATGATTCCCCTCCCGATGGCACTCCAGTGCCATCAAGAGAGAGGAGGAGAGGTTCTCCCCCTTATGCTTCCTCCTCCATGGCCTCCCCCCTGGATGGGGAGAGGTTCTCCCTCTGGTCCTTGGCCTTCATGACAATGATGGCCCCTCCGGGATCCTCCTCCATGCCCTCCGGTGATGATGGCCCCCTCCGGCAGGGTGCCAGAGAGGGCCTAGATTGATTTCTCGTCGCTACAGAGGCTTGCGGCGGCGGAACTCCTGATCTAAGTTAATTTCTGGAGGTTTCTGTATATATAAGAGGTTTTGGCGTCGAGAACAAGTCAGGGGGATCTTCGGGCTATCCACGAGGTAGGGGGCGCGCCTCCCACCCTCGTGGGCAGCCCGGGACTCTTTTGGCCCAACTCTTTTACTCCATGGCCTTCTTCTGGTCCAAAAATAAGTTGCGTTGAGTTTTAGGTCAATTGGACTCTGTTTGGTTTTCCTTTTCTGCGATACTCTAAAACAAGGAAAAAACAGAAACTGGCACTGGCACTGGGCTCTAGGTTAATAGGTTAGTCCCAAAAATCATATAAAATAGCATATAAATGCATATAAAACATCCAAGGTTGATAATATAATAGCATGAATACTTCATAAATTATAGATACGTTGGAGACGTATCAGCATCCCCAAGCTTAATTCTTGCTCGTCCTCGAGTAGGTAAATGATAAAAGAAATAATTTATGAAGTGTGAATGCTAGCAATTGCATAAGTTTCATCAATGATTGTTCCAATCGCTTTTTCTAGCATCATTATATATCATAACAGTAGCTCATCTTCATAAAACTTTTCATGATCAAGTAACAAACTATTCACATGTTAAAGTATAGATCATAAACTTTCTTGAAACTAACAAAATATATTCCCAGTCATCAAACAATTGCAATTCATCTTATTTTCAGGAAGGGTCTATGTTAGAGCTTTGATTTAGAAAACTCCACATACTCAACTATCATTTAATCTTTCACAATTGCTAACACTCAAGTGATATTTATGGGTTCAAAGTTTTAATCAGGCACAGAGAAAGATAGGGGCTTATAGATTCGCCTCCCAACCTTTTACCTCAAGGGTAATGTCAACAATAATAGTTCATGATAACTTACATCCAATTGGATATATATATATATATGTATATCAGGATCTTTCCAACACAATGTGCTTGCCAAAGGATAAAATGTAAAACAGAAAGGTAAAGATCACCATGACTCTTGCATAAGGGTAGAAGATAAAAGTAAAAGATAGGCCCTTTGCAGAGGGAAGCATAGGTTGTCATGCGCTTTTATGGTTGGATGCACAAAATCTTAATGCAAAAGAAAGTTATTTTATATTGCCACTTGTGATATGGACCTTTATTATGCAGTCCGTTGCTTTTATTTCTTTCACATCACAAGATCGTATAAAGCTTATTTTCTCCACATTAATAGATCATACATATTTAGAAGGCAATTTTTATTGCATGCACTGATGACAACTTACTTGAAGGATCTTACTCAATCCATAGGTAGGTATGGTGGACTCTCATGGCAAAACTGGTTTAAGGAATGTTTGGAAGCACAAGTAGTATCTCTACTTGGTGCAAAGAATTTGGCTAGCATGAGGGGGAAAAGGAAGCTCAACATGTTGGATGATCCAAGACAATATACTTTATTTCAGATATAAGAAAACATACCCCATTACGTTGTCTTCCTTGTCCGACATCAACCTTTTAGCATGTCATATTTTAATGAGTGCTCACAATTACAAAAGATTTCCAAGATAGTATATTTATATGTGAAATCTCTCTTCCTTCAATATTCTTTCATGAATTGTTCAAGTGACCAATTCTACGTTTGCTAACTTTCAATAAGTTTACTACCTATACTTATTCTGTGTGAAGTCATTAATCCCCATGGTATAAGCATATGAAACATATATAAATTCAAATCTATGATATTCAATTCATTCAACCATTTGCTCATAGGATATATGTGAAGCACGTGAGTAAATGACAAACTACTCCAAAAAGATAGAAGTGAAGGACACTGAGTAGTCAAATAATTAACTAGCCATGGGAGGATTCTTTTTCATTTAAGATTTCAGATCCAATGATTTTATTCAAACAGCAAGTAAAATTGAAATACGCTCCAAGCAAAACACATATCATGTGACGAATAAAAATATAGCTCCGAGTAAGGTATACCGATAGTTTTTGAAGACGAAAGAGGGGATGCCTTCCGAGGCATCCCCAAGCTTAGGTACTTGAGTCTTCCATAAATATTACCTTGGGGTGCCTTGGTCATCCCCAAGCTTAGGTTCTTTCCACTCCTTATTCTCCTCATATCGATATCTCACCCAAAGCTTGAAATTTCAATCACAGAAAACTTACCGGAACTTCGTGAGATAGGTTAGTATGATAAGGAGAAAACCATTCACTTTGGTACTGTCAAAGACAAGGATCATAATTGTCCTCACACAATGCCTACTGTACCATATCATTTCTACATTTTATATTGAGGAATATAAGCCATAGAAACTAGAAAACAAGCAAACTATGCAATGAAAACAGAATCTGTCAGAAACAGAATCTGTCAGAAACAGAACAGTCTGTAATGATCTGAACACCAACCATACTTATGCTACTCCAAAACTTCTGAAATAAATTGGTGGACGTGAGGAATTTTTCTATTAATCTTATGAAAAAAGAATCAAATCAATCGCACTCTTCTGTAAAAAAAATGGCAGCTAATCTCGTGAGCGCAAAGTTTCTGTTTTTTACAGAAGGATCACATTAACTTTCACCCAAGTCTTCCCAAAGGTCTTACTTGGAACTTTATTGAAACAAAAGCTATAATACATGATTAATACAGTATCTTAATCATGAGAACACACAAAAACAGTAAGGGTAAATATTGGGTTGTCTCCCAACAAGCGCTTTTCTTTAATGCCTTTTAGTTAGGCATGATGATTTCAATGATGCTCACATAAAAGATAAGAATTGAAACATAAAGAGAGCATCATGAAGAATATGACTAGAATATTTAAATATAACCCACTTCCTATGCCTAGGGATTTTGTGAGCACATAATTTATAGGAACAAGAATCAACCAGCATAGGAAGGAAAAACAAGTATAACTTCAAACTTTAAGCATATAGAGAAGAAACTTGATATTATTGCAACTCCTACCAACATTTATTCCTCCCTCATAATAATTTTCAGTAGCATCATGAATGAGTTCAACAATATTACCATCACATAAAGCATTCTTTTCATGATCTACGAGCATAGAAATTTTACTACTCTCCACATAAGCAAAATTCTCCCCATTCGGAATGGCGGGATCACTAGTTCCTAAAGTTGACACTCTTCCAAACCCGCTTTAGATGATAGTATTATTCATACTAGAAAATATATAAGTGAAGTTCATCGAGTGTTCTACAATTAATATAGACTAACCAATATCCAAGCTCAAAATGTATAAGTGAAGCACACGAAGCATTCTATAAAGCCATACTCAAAAGATTTAAGTGAAACTCAAAGAGCAATTCTATAAGATCATACTTAAAATATATAAGTGAAGCACATGAAGTATTCTATAAATTGATGAAGGGACATCTCATACTAGCATGGTTCTTAAAGAAAAAGAAAAACACAAAGGACACAAATCATGTGAACAAAACAAAAACCAAGGTATACCGATAATTGTTGAAGAAGAAAGATGGGATGCCAACCGGGGCATCCCCAAGCTTTAGATGCTTGAGTATCCTTAGAATATTTACTTGGGGTGCCTCGGTTATCCCCAATCTTGAGATATTGCCTATCTTTATTCTTCTCACATCAGTAACTCCTCGTTCTTCGAACACTTCATCCACACAAAACTTTAACAAAAACTTTGTGAGATCCGTTAGTATAATAAAGCAAATCACTACCTTTAGGTACTGTTTCAAACTCATTCCAATTTCATATTAGAACTATATCTACTGTATTCCAACTTCTCTATGGTCCATACCCTCCGATACTAGCCATAGATGCATCAAAATAAGCAAACAAGACACGAAAAACAGAATCTGTCTAAAACAGGACAGTATGTAGTAATCTGGAGGTTTAGTAAACTTCTGTAACTCCAAAAATTATGAAATAAATTTGAAAATTTGAAAAAAAAATACATAAGTAATGTGCAAAAAGTTTCAGACCCATTTGACTTTCCATTAAAAATGTAAAATCATGCGCTACAGCCAAAGTTTCTGTTTTTTGTTCTGCACATAGTAAACAAGAAATCTAATCATCCTAAAACCCAAGCTTGGCACATTATTTTTATAATACAATGGATATATATAAGGGGATAATTATATACAGAGAAACTTCCATGAAAAATTCTACATTGTTTCTGCGAGCATGAACACAAGTGCTCAATGTCGACCCTCACTTCTTCAATGCATAACTTTCCAATCACTTCTCTTTTTGAAAAACTTTTTAGGCATGAGAGGCAAGTAAATTCTTTTTGTATTTTCATTCTTTTAAAAAAATGTATGTTTCACCCAAAACTAAACAGAAACAAAAAGGAAAAACAAAATCTACTTAGTGAAGAAAGCAAACAAGCACACACGAGAATATCAACCCCACGCTATTGCTCCCCGGCAATGGCGCCAGAAAAGAGCTTGATAATCCCCAAGTGCAGGGAATCATCGTAGCCATTTCCAAAGGTGGAAGTGATAAGTATGGAGTGTCGAACCCACAAAGAGCTAAAGGTAAGATCAATATTCTCTCAAGCCCTATTTGCCACTGATACGACTCTACGTACACTGAGCGTTTGCTTCCAACTAGAAACGAGAAATAAAACTACGTTGTGGGTATCAAGAGGATAACTTTGCATGATATCGGAGAGCTAAAATATGAAAGTAGGTGATGTTATCATAAAGTTAGAATATATTACTAAATACTATAAATAGCGAGTGTGGAATAATGATGTGTCGGTGTGCGGAATTGTCCTAGGCAATTGTTAACACGACCGATAGTCGTCATTGCAATTTCATATGAGGGAGAGGCATAAGCTAACATACTTTCTCTTCTTGGATCATATGCACTTATTATTGGAACTCTAGCAAGCATCCGCAACTATTAAAGATCATTAAGGTAAAACCCAACCATAGCATTAAAGCATCAAGTCCCCTTTATCCCATATGCCACAACCCCCTTACTGCGGTTTATGCTTCTGTCACTCCAGCAACCCACTATAAGCGAATCATGAACGTGTTGCAACACCCTACAGCAGGAATCTCTCATGCTTGCGCAACATGGAGGGCACAATAGTTCAGCACCAAAATAAAACATACAACTCGTACCAATCTAGATCATCAATCAACCCATAGACAAAGGAAATCTACTCAAAACATCATAGGATGGCAATACATCATTGGATCATAATATGTGGCATAAAGCACCATGTTCAAGTAGGGATTATAGCGGGGTGCGGGAGAGTGGACTGCGTAAACGAGATGAGGATGGTGATGATGATGGTGATGTTGATGAAGACGATCACCGCGGCGATGATTCCCCTCCCGATGGCACTCCGGTGCCACCGAGAGAGAGGAGGAGAGGTTCTCCCCCTTGTGCTTCCTCCTCCATGGCATCCCCCCTGGATGGGGGGAGGTTCTCCCTTTGGCCCTTGGCCTTCATGACAATGATGGCTCCTCCGGGATCCTCCTCCATGCCCTCCGGTGATGATGGGCCCCTCCGACAGGGTGCCAGAGAGGGCCTAGATTGATTTCTCGTGGCTATAGAGGCTTGCGGCGACGGAACTCACGATCTAGGTTAATTTCTGGAGGTTTCTGTACATATAAGAGGCTTTGGCGTTGAGTACAAGTCAGGGGTATCTCCGGGCTGTCCATGAGGTAGGGGCGTGCCCAGGGGGGCGCGCCTCCCACCCTCGTGGGAAGCCCGGGACTCTTCTGGCCCAACTCTTTTACTCCATGGCCTTCTTCTGGTCCAAAAATAAGCTCCATCCAGTTTCAGGTCAATTGGACTCTGTTTGGTTTTCCTTTTCTGCGATACTCTAAAACAAGGAAAAAACAGAAACTGGCATTGGGCTCTAGGTTAATAGGTTAGTCCCAAAAATCATATAAAATAGCATATAAATGCATATAAAACATCCAAGGTTGATAATATAATAGCATGAATACTTCATAAATTATAGATACGTTGGAGACGTATCAGTACTTTGCGTATGATGAAACAATTTCTTACAGAAAAGGCTTGTCAAAATTCGATCACGATTAGAGACTATGGACAATGGCATACCATGACATTTGTATATTGTATTCAGAAACGCCTCTGCCTTGTAACGGGGTGATGCAAGGGTATGAAGTGACCATATTTTGGAAGTTTGTCAATGACCACCAATATACAATTATATCTTCCGGAAACAGGGAGTCCCTCAACAAAGTCCATGGTAACCATCTCCCAGGGCAAGTTGGGAATTGGCATTGGTTGCAATAATCCTGGGTAAGGAATTCTCTTGGTTTGAATGATCAAAGATTCTAACAAGTGGGGCCGACACTTGCTGATGTGGCTGCTTCTTTGTTAGTCCGTCATGAGTTTTATTGCCGACGGTCCCGTCAGTAATAAGTCGGGTGTCAGTTTTGACCGGTCAAGGTTGCTGATATACATGCCTTGAAGATGTTGGCGTGCCTGCTTACATGTGGGCCCAGCCATTGTTTTTCTGTGACAATGTGTCATTTGACCGGTCCATGATTCTGACATGTGTGCCAATTATAGCGCTGGCGTGGATTCTCGCAAGCGGGTCCATACGTGGGTGACGTGGCTTCTTACATGTGGGACCATACGCTGTTGACGGCGTCAGTAACCGTCACAACATTTAGGGATGGTCAATTTGTGTTATATTGCAGTTGGCTGACACATATGATAAAAATTATTTTTTTCAACTATTTTAATATGATTTTGTGCAAAATTAGCATTTTAGTGAAAATTCAGCCCTCACAACAGTGACTACATCACAAACATAATAATAGTCTCCAAGACTATCTAAGATTTTACAATTGGCGACCATAGCACATAGTCACAAAATAAAGTTAGACATTTGGACGCAGTTTCATCACCTTCAAACAAAGCACTAGTATGATGGCAGTGTTTTTCAGCCATGGGCAATGAATTATTGTGACAACAACCTGATGATGTAGTAAATAGCTCCCTCAATATCTTGAAGATTCTTTTGGAGAGCCAAAGGTTTCTCTTCATTGTCTTTGTCGATGACTCCATGTTCTATGGCGCATACTAGCAATCTTGGTAGACTGAAACTGTTGATGAAGCGTTGCCATGGTAATTTTGATAGCCTCAGTTTCATCCAGCTTCTTTTGCAGGGTCTTCTTGAGAGCTTTAGGTACTTCCTGCAGGTATACACGTGCAGTCTTCACACATTTTAGGTCACAAGACATATGTTCGTAAAAAATAATGTCACACATCTAGGAAGTTACTGTAAAATAAATTGTATCAGAGATGTAAATTTTGTGTCCTCTACAAATGATGCAATCTCACTAGCGACAACTCCAGTATTTGAACTGTTGACACTATTTGTATCTTCAGCTTCCTCGTCTGAAAAGGTATCCCCTTTTCACCTGCGGCACTTCATTCGACCCCCATGCTAATACCCATGCTTTCGAATGAATAAGCTCTAAACCAGTAGATTCTACACCTATTTCCTGCAACATTTGCAACAATCAAGCTGCATTCTCCTTGATATTTTGATGTTTAAGCTTCTCGTAGTCTGTCAGTTTGCCTGAAGTATGATAAGAAAGATGGAAGGATCAAAAAAATATACAACCTCATCACGTAATCACATTGAGCCTCAATGAAAACAAATAAGTACAATGACTATATGAATGTAAATAGACCTTCTTGTTAACCAAGAATCAAAGTATAACCATAATTTCAAATGACTATGAAAAGTAAAGTAAATTAGTGCATCTCTGGCCGATGCCTTGAAATATAGGGCCCTTATATGGACCCTTATCACTTATATAGACAAATATTTCAACATCCATAGCTGAGTTTAATTCAAACTACATTGCAAACACGGATATAACCATAGATAACATAATTTAGTTCAAACTGCACTGCAGATTACGACTTTAAACTACTCCGATGAAAGGTTGATCACTTCAACCTCAGACGCGCTAGTCTCAGATGGCCTGTCCTCGTCGGTATCGTGAACCCCCTTCTGGCTCAACTCGAGTAGCCGGCTCTCCTGGGAGACGATCTCCGGATGCATTCACTGGATGTCGGCCATGTAGTATTTGTCTGCGTGCGCCGCCTTGAGCTGCTAACACCTCTCAGTTCTCCCGTACCACATGTCGGGATACCAGTCGGTGGTCAATTTTACGGGCGTCGGGACATTGTGTGTGCCGAATGGGAAGTTGAGCTTCGCTTTGCAACCGTACAACACCACCGCCTTGATGTTGTACGCCCTCGCCACGAGCTCCTCCGATTGGTGGGAGCCCAACCAGTACTAGACGCATGTGTCAGTGCCTTTGATTTCAGACACGCACGTCCCCCACAGCTACTGCCACACACCGCGGTACTTGTTTTTCGACGGTGGCGGCATCGGCAGGTCGGTGTCGAAGGAGCACGATGGGGGGCGTCGCCGCGGCGGTGGATGGTTGATAGTGTGCCTTTTCATGGATCCATCCTACAAATTGGTGGCGACTTCCTAGGACGGCTGGATCCCACCATTTTGGGGTGGCTCCGGTTGGTTGGAAGCTTCGTCGAAGGTGGGAGGGCATAGAAGGGGGTGGATTTGGGCATCGGCGGATATGATGTGGTGCCGGCGTACGGGAGGGGCGGCGCGGAGTGGGCTGTGACTGCATTCCTTGTGAGGAGTTAACAAATAAATAAAACTCCTCTATAGCCTCATATGGATAGGAAAGCTCGGGTTTAGGTCTTTAGCGCAATTAGAACAACAACATGCGACCATATCCTTAACACACGCATCAAACAACCTGATACAAACCCTAAGTTTCTTTTTGTATTCAATTAAACATGTAATTCATGACTATATGAGGATAAAACAAACAACATGAGTGAACGATAGCAAACTAGATGGCCTTGGGTATGGAAGGAGGAGGAAATATTTGTTACCTTCATGAAAATACCTAGGGTTCTCGTTAGCGTCTCCTTGCGGTTGCGGAACCTACACCACCGGGAGGGATCGACATTTGGAGGAGAAGATAGAGACGAGGGCAAAGTGCGAAGTTATGAGCGGGGGTTCTTGTGAACAAGTAAAAACATATTTACAGGGCGGGATGGGGAAATTTAGTGGGACAACTAGAAAATAAGGTGGGAAGGGGAAAAATTATGGGCGTGCGCGGGGGGGGGGGGGACAAAATGATGGAGGGAACCCAAAAATTTGAGTTTGTTCGTTCACCTTCCGAGTTTCCACTTCATTTTTTCCTTGGATATTTTCTAGAAAAACTAAAACAATGCTTTTGTTATTAAGTTGATTAGTTCGCAACCTTCTTGAGCTTATGGGTATTTTGCAATAAAATTGTTTTTCTGGGAAGTTGTTGGCTAAATTTGGAAAATGTGCTGGAATTGATGCGGTCTTTTGTGTGTCCATGGAATGTAGTCTTCCAATCAGGTCAGGCTTCTCTGCTTCTGTAGTGTCTGTAGCTTCTCAACTATGATCATGGATAAATTCTAAGAGGACTCAGGTAGTTCTTGGTTAGGCTGCTCTATAGGTGGCTAAGGTATTATCTAGCTGAGGTGCTTTTCTCTTTGAGCACTTGTGAGACTATGTTGTTTAAGTTTCTCCTTTAAAAATCTAATGCAACTGATCTATGGTTGTGACCGCGAGTTGTAAACTGATTAAGGTGCATGTTTGCCACTTCCTTAATATAAATACGGGGCAGATGCGTAACCGCTCTGGTTTACTAAAAAAACTTGTGTGACCTGCATCTTCTTTTCAATTACAAAATTTGTAGAGATATGCATGGTTCAACTATTCAACTAAAAGACAAATATGTTCTAAGCTAAGATATATTCTTATGTGTAACTCAATTCTAGTGAGATTTATTTGCAGGAGGTTTGTTTGAAATGCATATTAAATTAGTATCTGGAATAAAATATTGGTAGGTTCTTATATCTCAATACAAGAGTAGGAATGATTGAAAATAAGTTTGAAACTACATGTTCGTCGCAAAGATTTCACAATCATGCACCCCAACTATCATGGGTGAACACGATCACCTATGGGGCCATGAGCTCCTTTGCGGTTCCGCAAGGGGGAGATCACATTCCACAAAGAGCGGAGACCATGAAGCAGCACGACGATGATGATAGTAGTGATTTTTACCTAGGTCCGCGCCGCTGGGAAGCTTAAAACCCTAGTCCTGCTTTTGGTTGATTGGATGTAGGCAATGCAACAACACGCATCGCTGAAGCCTGGCAAGGTGGCCTCTCGGAGGAGCAACTATGCGCATACAAGTGTGGGAGGGCTCGAATCCTTCTAAAGGTTGCCTTGAACGTCCTTTTATAGCTTAAGGGGTAACCACGGTGGCAAAACAATCAATATCTTGTGATTAGATAGCCAACAATGTTATCATACCTAACTCTGCCATTTAGGACAAAATACCATAAATGCTACCTTAGCTGACACGCGGGGGTGCATCCCCGACAAGCTTATGCTGCCTTAACCACTTTCTGCTTATCATCTTGACACGCCTTTGGACAGGTGTCAAATGGATGTGATCTGCTTTCCATCATTTTGCCACGTGCTTAGTGAAAGCCAGTTAGTCACTTGGGGGGATCGACACCGCATGGACAAGTGATTGACATTGCGATGCAATGGTAATTATCTCGTGCCTGCCGAGGGTAGGGCTTGCCGGCCTTCTCGGAGGGGTGCGCGCCACAGCCTCCGGTTGCTCTTGAGGCGCAGCTGGCGCATTTTGGCTTTTCTATTGGCTTGTGGTATCGACCTTGCCGGCCTCGCCTGGCCGGCAAGGGACACTCCTCTTGGAATCTTGACTTGTATGTTTGGCTTGGTCTTCTTGATCTCACGAAGAGAAGTTTCTCTGGCTCACCCTTGTGTTAGATGTTGGGGCTGGATATGCTTGACGGGTCTGACCACATTGAGGTAGTCATTCCCCCGGCAAGTCCTAGCCATCAGGGCGGAGGCTTTCTGTCCATGCACAAGTCAGGGGAAATAAACACCCCTGTTTGTGTACCCCGACAGAACCCCCTGGGCCTGGGCCATACGTGTCGCTGGGCCGTGAAGAGGAAGCGGGCGCCATGAAGGGGAAGCAGGCGGTCGTCGCCGCGGACCCCACCGTGGAGGAGAGGAAGAGGAAAGTAGAGGAGTTGGAGAGGCGGCGGTAGGAAGATGAGGTTTTCTCCCCGTTGCATCTAGACAACAATACCTTAAAGACGAGGTATGCATATATGTGGGGGAGGGAGACTAGGAATGGGTACAGAGAGCCTGTAGTTCTGCTAGAGGGGCCCAAAGTTCCAGCAGATTCAGTACTACTTTTTCTATGTGTTTTTCCTCTGTGGGCTTTCTTCCCCCTTTTCCTTCTTCGGTGCCATGATGACGGTTTACGGGTTCCATCTTCTGGATTTCACACCCAATGCCATGGCTTGCATGGAGATCTTTGCCCATCTGTGCGAGAACTTTGTTGGAGTCGCCCCCAATGTGGATTTGTTCAGGAATTTCTTCACCCTACGGATAGAAGACAAATCTCATCGCTCGGGGAACATAAGTTGGATTCCTAGGGGCAAGAAGGAAGACTGGGATTATCTCCCTGTCTAGCAGCGCGACAAGTGGAAGGAATGGAGAGCCGACTGGTGCTAGATCCAAGACAAGGACGCCCCTAAGTTTTTCTTGACACGGACTGGGTGTGTCACGCGCGGAAGTGATTGGGGCAAGCTGGGCCTCACTAACGACGGGCTCCGCCCGGTGCTGAACAGGATCGTCCACCTCAAAGCTGCTGGGCTGACCATCGAGCATGTGGGGGCCGACTTCCCCCGGCACCACATTGCGCTGTTGCAGAAAAGGGATAGGTTTTCCTGGGAGTACAAGAACTCTGCTGACATGACGCAATTGTACCCAGGCCCCGTCAACAAGCTGATGGTGTACGACCACAGCTGGATGTGTGATCAGTTGTTCGGCAACCTCGAGCCATTCCACCTGCCGGCAAAGGTTGTTCCCCTACATCTCAACTCTGCTCTGAGCCAGATCCTGCAATGGCTGCCCGATTGCAATGCTTCCGGAGTCAAGGCCGACTAGGCACTGCCCGACCTGGATGTAGAGATGGTCTGGGTCTCTCGCTTGGAAGAATGATCTTCCAGTGTAGAGACCGACCTCATCAAGCCTACTTCCAAAGCAGAACAGGCGTTCATTTCGAAATGAATCACCGAGGATAGGGAGCTTAGGGCTGCCAGGGGAGCAGAACTCAGAGATGAGGAGGAGGAGGAAGGAGTTGAGGGTGTGGGTTCTTCCGACAAAGGAAGTGAAGAGTGCACCAAGGAAGAGGCTACCGAGCTTGATCCTGCTGGGGGCGGAACCTCCTAGGCCACGGCAACAGGGGCCCAAGGAGGGGTTTAGGCGGAGGAGGCAAAGGGGCTTGAGGTGGTGGAAGAAGGGCTCGAAATGGGTCCTCAAGCTCCGGAGCCAGGTCGGCGTCTCCACAAGCGGATCAGCAAAGATCCTGCAGCTCCCGCCCTCCATGGGGCAGAAAGAAGGTGAAGGAGACCACAACCAAGGGTGAAAAGCAAGATGTGGCACGCCGCCATTCCATTCACCTGTCCTAGGCCAAGACTCCACCCACCAAGCGACGGATGGTTACATGGGTAGACCCTAGCCCCTCGTCAAGCCTGATCCCGTCATTGGTCTCAGTTCCACCGATGGGCTTATTGCCGCCAGCAGGCTCCGCTCCTCCAACTCTGAAGAGGGGTAGAGCAACCCTGCCACCTGCGGCATACGAGCCGAGCTCTATGCTCAAGGATCCGAAGTAAGTATGATTACCAACTTCTCATTGAACTATTATGTACTTGGTCACTGTTTTAATCTTGATTTTGTTGACTTGGCAGGAATGAGGAGCCCCTTTCTCAGCGGGCCAAGCGGGCCAAGCATGTGGTGGTGCTGGGCCACTCGACAAGCACGAGGCTGGTGGGGGATACGATAGGGGATCTCGCGCCTAGCCCCCGGTCCAACCCCTAGCGTGAAGACTTGGGGCAATCCTTGCCTTCTCGTGGAGATGCGGAGGAACGCCCCTTGTCCCTCTCCGAAGGAGTAAGCAAGAGCCAGCCAGGTGGGTCATGCCAAGAGGGGTCCACCTCGGCCCAAGTTCAAGCAAAGGAATCACCGGCAAGGGCTTCCACCGAGGGGTCTTCTCATGCTGAGGTTACAGTCACCAAAGGGGTGGTTGTGGACCATGCGCCGGCAACTGACGTTGCCGGGGAAGGGGATGTTCCTCCACAGCAGCCACCATCGGGTAATCCACTCGTCTTTGTTTCTACATTCTTGGATTGCTTTACTTCTTGGCCTTTGATTTAGCAGTATCTGGCTTCTTATTATACCATCTGTTAATTTCGTTTGTAGCCCCGTCAACTGATGAACCTGAGCTCTTGGAGGAGATGGCCAGTATCAAAAAGGATGCAACCGAGGAAGCGGCTAGGATTGCTGCTGCGGAAGGCCATGAACAGACTCTTAGGGATATCCAGGAGTTCCCAAAAGAGACAGAGAAAACCCCCTACAACACTTCTGGCCTAGGTATAGTCATCGAGGAGAAGGCTCCTCTCCAATCCATGGGCCCTCTCCCCATGAACCATCCTCCAGCCGCAGCCTCGCACCCTTCTCCAAGCAAGCTGACATTAATCCCTGCCCAACCTGGGCTCGCAGCTCCCGGCCCGTCTGTCTCAGCGGGCATAGATTTTGATCAAGAGATCAGACACATTTTGGCACCGTTGTCCCAGAGAGTTGAAGAAGCTGGCGATCCTACTGATGGTGCCAAGGATTTAGCCTTCCTGGAAGCCATGGCGGCAGGGTTATAGATGTGCAGCATAGGTACATCCTCAAGTGGCAGGCAATCAAGGAATAGCGTGACTCCGTCGATCTCATAGATAGGAATCTGGCGGACAAAGGCAATGAGTTGCGCTAGTGGTACAAGAGGAAGTCCCACTCCATTGTGCGGCAAAAGGAGGTGCTGACCATGGCCAAGGAGGACATTGCTTCCCGGGAGGTCTGTTTGGTAGAGCGCGAAGAACTTCTGAACACCAAGGAGAAGGACATATCCACTCGAGAAGGGAACCTCGAAGCCACTCTCCATTGCAAGGATGAGGAACTGGAGGCCCTCGTTCAGCAGCGTACCAAGGATTTGGAGGACAGCCACAAGGCCACTCTTAGCGTGCTCACTCTCGAATCCTCTACCCAACTGAAGAATGTTGCTAATGAGCTAGCAACCGGTTTTGCTGCCAAGACCAATCTTGAGAATCGACTGAACAAGCTGACAGAGGACCTTGCCGGTAGTAGCAAGGAGATCGTGGCCCTCAAGGAGGAAGCACAAAAAGCAAGGGCCACCCTGGAGGACTTGCAATCACAACTTTCCTCCAAGAGGCAGGACCTTGATACTGCCAACGGCACCATTTCTGACATGAAATCCAGGCTTGGATCCTTGGAGAAGGAAGTTGAATATGTCGGTTGCCGCAAGAAGCTGCTGATGACGGACTTGACTAGAGCCAGAACCCTACAGAAGTATGCTAAAGACAAACTGGAGAACCAGATTCAGCAGCATGACCTCTGGATCAAGAGCATGGTCGACATCTCAGAACGCCCCACAACTCAGATCGCAAAAATGGATATGAAGAGCTGGGCCTTCTCAGTCGGCAAGCATGAAGTTCCAAGTGTAAAGCTGACGCTTTTCTTTGAAGGCTTGATCGAAGGGCTGAAGATGTACAAAGATGACAAAGCCGCCTGCTTTGCTGACGAATCTCGAAAGCTTGCTCGGGACACCCTCTTCTTGGTATTGAGCAACCTCGCCTTCTTCCATCCGGACCTTGACCTCTCTGACGGCTTCAAGAAGCTGCCGACAGGCGTCGACACCTCTGCCGCCGTGGCGAAGGCCGTCCCCCTCACTGACAAGGTCCTCTCAGTTCCAAGAGTTCTCGGAGGTCGTCGGATCCAGCCCTAGATCACTCTCGTTGCCATGTTGTCCTGTACTTAAGACAAAACATGTATCTTGTGTTAATTCTCGTACTATCTTCGTTTTGATGTTGGTTGAACTGATGTTTATATGTGAGCATATGCTATCCCTCTTTCATTTCTCCATCAATATTCGTATGGTTAACTTTTTGGTTGCCCACCAACAGCATGTTGCCGTGATTTCTTTGAGGAGTGGGTCCTTAGCATTTTGCTGGCAAGAACACGCTGCCGGTGGGTTATTCCTTAGTAATCCCCGATGCTGCCACCTACCCTATTGAGCAGGCTCGAAACAAAGCAAGGGTGCAAATAGGGACGGTAAGGTTCCATCACGCAGAGGGTCCGCCATACGAAACCTTGGTTGTCTGAGGGATGCGCAAGTGCAAGTTACTAAGATTTTTTTACAAACATGGCAACTTAGCTTTTGTCTATGCTTCCCTCCTGCCGGGCTATATACTTGACTACGCGTAGCATCTCCTTCTCCACCCGTGTTCATCCCTCCTCTTTATGCCTCTTGGGGAAACATGTGTATGTATGTCCATTTTCGCCCTAAAAAGAGGGAAAACGAAAAGGAACAAAAGGGAGGGAGTAGGTAGTCCATTAGCCACGTGTCCCGCCCCGACACGGGCCAGAGGGGTCAGTACAAACATTCACAACTAATGAAACATAGTGGAAAAGGGATAAAACTGGCTCCTCTCTCCTTTTTCTTACACTTCCAATGATCCCTCGGCAACCGGCGTGAAGGATATGCTGGCGCATAGGGCCATGCCGGGGTTCGCCTGCCGGGGTGCCAAACCAACTGATTCACACCACCATTCAACTCAGGAATTACCTTTGGTGGGATAAATACACGACTGAGCTTCACAAGGGCTTATCCACACCGGTGGCATCGCCCCTGCGCGACCCAATCATTAGCGAGCAAGAAGGAAGAAGGAGGCCAAGTACACACTGTTTTTCTTGTTCGCTTGACCAAGTGGCACTTCTTGGGACCAGACGCACTCGATGAAGTGGCCGTGAGAAGGGTGGCACCGCTGCATGGCCTGCCTCTCCTTCTGGCCATGGCGGCATGGTGACCACATCATCCGTGCCAGCCGCAGTGCCGTCGCCCTCATTCTCACCGTCGCCACCGCTGCGGCAGAGACGAGCGGTAGAGTCTGGAAAGGACGAGGCTGGGAACAGCATCGTGCTTCTTCTTTGAAGCCATGGACGAAGAAGGTGACGATGAAGACGATGATGAAGCTCGACGCGCTGTTCAAAACTTTGGGTTCGCGCAAGCGATTCCCCCTACCTGGCGTGCCAAAGATGTCGTGGGTGAACACGGTCACATATGGGGCCATGAGCCCCTTTCTGGTTCGGCAAGGGGGAGATCACGTTGCACAAAGAGAGGAGGCCATGAAGCAACACGATGACGATGATACTAGTGATTTTTACCCAGGTTTGGGCCGCTGAGAAGCATAAAATCCTACTCCTGCTTTTTGTGGATTGGATGTAGGCAATTCAACAACACGCAATACTCAATCCTAGCAAGGTGGCCTTGGGGAGCAACTACGCGCGTACAAGTGTGCGAGGGCTTGAATCCCTCTAAAGGTTGCCTTGGACCTCCTTTTATAGCTTAACGGGTAACCATAGTGGCAAAACAGTCAATATCTTGTGATTAGATAGCCAACAGTGATATCATACCTAACTCTACCATTTAGGACAAACTGCCATAACTACTACCTTAGGTGGCACGCGGGGGTGCATCCCCGGCAGGCTTATGCCGCCGCTTAATCACCTTCTGCTTATCATCATGACATGCCTTTGGATGGGTGTCAAATGGATGAGATCTGCTTTCCATCGTGTTGCCACGTGCTTAATGAAAGCCACTTAATCACTTGGGGGGCTCGACACCGCATGGACAAGTGATTGACGTTGCGATGTGGTGGAGCGGTGGTAATTATCTCGTTCCTGACGGGGGCAGGGCTTGCCGGGCCTTCTCGGGGGGTGCGTGCCACGGCCTCCGGTTGCCCTAGAGGCGCACCTGTCGCATTTTGGCTTTGCCATTGTCTTGTGGTATTGACCTTGTCGGCCTCGCCTAGCCGGCAAGGGACACTTCTCTTGGAATCTTGACTTGTATGTTTGGCTTGGTCTTCTTGATCCGCTTCTTGATCTCATGAAGAGCAGTTTCTCTGGCTCGCCCTTGTGTTACATGTTGGTGCTGGATATGCTTGATGGGTCTGACCACATTGAGGTAGTCATTCCCCTGGCAAGTCCTAGCCATCGGGGCGGAGGATTTCTGTCCGTGCACAAGTCGGAGGAAATAAACACCCATGTTTGTGTACCCCGACACCAACAAATTAATAAGTGTATTTTTCTAGGTGAAGTACATTCCACAACATACATAGCTACTAACAGGAAATGCGTTCAATGAAGAGGAAAACACCTTGAGAACCATGGTGGACTAGGAACATGATCTTGTCTACAAATTTGAATTTGGTTTGCTTGAGCACTTCTGCCCAGCCATTAATAATTACACCTCTGTCATTGTAGCATGTGTATGTACATGCAAAACTCTTACCGGCATTGAGAATAATCCTCGGTTCACCTGGATCAACTTGTAGGTTTTGGGTTGCATTGAGAAGTCTCGGTTGCAACATAATAAATGGGATATAGGAAGAATTATAGCTATTGCACACATAGTATTTAAGAATATGCAGCAGAACAAAATTATTACGAGCAACTTGTAGTTAGTGTTGGACTTTGTCAAACTATGTAGTTGTGGCACATATGAATGATCAGTTGCACAGAAACCAGTCCATCTGCCTAATGAACATGATTACATGGCCAATGTCTTTCCATCATTTGTCACATTTGTGCTACAAATATTGTTGAAATTTTATTTTTGTGGTGTGTGGAGGTTATAAGCTTAGATAGTACTCCCTCTGTAACTAATATAAGAGCGTTTAGATCACTACTTTAGTATTCTATATGCTCTTATATTAGTTTATGGAGGGAGTATCTGTCAATAAAATTAGTTAGAAGTACAACCTATTTGGAAGTGAAAAGAAGTAGTAATTGATTTAAAATTAGTAGAAATAAAATTAACTTGTTGGTAAAGACTGATGTTGCACAAATCATATGTCAATTCATTTGTGTATGAGTAACCTTACATGGATCAGTTATAGGAGCATTAGGAGGTTCCATAGGGATGTACCAAATAGGCTCACCAGCTAGATTGAAGTACATTTCCTTTTGAAACTGAAAGTCATATAGTTCTATAAATTCACTCCAATAGTTACCACCCAAACAAGTTCTTTCTTTGCCATTTGTGACATTAATGTTGAAATTTAAGTCCTCTTTTGACTAAAGGAAAACTAAAAGTTTTACTTCCTGACATTTTGTTATACCCAGTTTGTGCAGGAAAGAGTTTGTCGCAAAGCAGGGAATCACCTAGTAAAAATTAATGTACATCAATTGTTATTAGTAGAAGAATGTATGAAGGATTTATTTTGACATCATATATGGTAATGCATCAATTAGTGACATGTAGAAATAATTTTGAAATTGCACAAACATATATGAGAAAGGATCAGAGTTATAAATTTGAGAAATCAATATGTAATTCATATAAGCAGAAGCATCCGACTATTGAAGTAGGTATGACCATAATGCATAGAAATTATTTAAATATGGATTTGAACAAATGATCTATTACTGCTGAACAAATGATCAAAACCATATGCATCTTTATTTCATATGTACTGCAATTCAAATAAATTGAATATATATACTGGTTGTGCAGTAAAAACAAATACGCGAGCATACAATCATTTCTCTACGAGGAGGTGAAAAACAGAGGGAGAAAGTGTTGTTCTCCAAAACATTCTCACACGAACATAACCCTCTCAAGTCATATCACATTGAGCACTATGAATATGAAACTTGGATCCAGGAGAAAAGAAATAGTGAAGGGTCATTTGAACAAGATTAATCCTATTAAAAATAGATTTACCTATGTTTGATGTGATGAATCGATAGCCATTGGGTGTTCCTGCAGTACGATAACTGCAAGTGTAGGAGCAGAGCAAGATGCGCCAGAGAAAGAAGTGATACGAGTGGGAATAGAGCAGATCCGAGGGAAGGCAATTAGATGAAACAAGAGGTTGATACGCCTCGAACGTATCTATAATTTTCTCTTATTTCATGGTATTATATTATCACTTTTATATGATTTTTATACAATTTATATTAATTTTTGGACTAACCTATTAATTTAGTGCCTAGTTCTAGTTCTTGTTTTTTTTTCTTGTTTTTGGTGTTGCAGAAAATCAATACTTAGGAAGGTCCAAACACCATGCCAATTTTTGACGATTTTTTCTGGACCAAGGACCCTAGAAGCTTCGGGCATCGAGAGGATGCTCGAGGGACCCACAAGGGTAGCTGGGGCGGCCATGCCACCTAGGCTTGTGGCCACCCTAAGCCCCATTTTGACCTAATTCCCCCGCCTATAAATTCCATAATTCATGAAACCCTCGGAGCGAGACCCAATAGAATTTTATCATCGCCGCAAGCCTCTGTTTCGAAGCAATCCCATTTGGAGCCCTCTTTTGGAGTTCTACCAGAGCGGGAAGTCATTTGAGGGAGCATCTTCATCAACCTTGCTACCTCCATGATGATGTGTGAGTAGTTCCTTTAGGACCTACGGGTCCATAGTAGTAGCTAGATGGCTTCTCTCTCTCTATGTGTGTGTGTGTGTCGGATCTTCAATACAATCTTCTCCTCTGAGATCAATCCAATGTAATCCTTATATTGTGTTTGTTACGGTCCGATCAATTGTGAATTTATGATAAGATTGTTCACTGATATATATTGAATCTTTTGAAGTTTCTTTTCTCTATAATTGAGTAGCTATGCATGCTTTCTGACCTTTTTGTCTTCTATGGCCAAGATAGACATGTAGTTCTTCTTAGAGAGTGCTGAATAGTAGTGGGTTAAATCTTGTGATGCTCTTGTCTAGTGACAATAAGGACAAAGACACGTATTTATATTGTTGTTATTAAGGATAAAACAACAGGGTTGAATCCAATTGCTAGATTTCTTTCTGTCTACATTATGTCATATTGCTTATTGTGTTGCTCTATTTTTCATTAAACTTAATACGTTAAGATGCATGTTGGATAGCGGTTTCAGGGTGGAGTAATAGTAGTACATGAAATTGGATAACACTCTACTTATCATGGACGTAATGCCTATACATGATTATGCCATGAATGATCATAGTTATAAATTGTCGCTTTTCAGTCAGTTGTCCAATAGTAATTTGTCTACCATGCCATTACCTACTTTTGAGAGAGATGCCACTAGTGAATCTATGGCTCCCAGGTTCATTCTCCATTAATTCTTGCGTTTACACAATTGCTCTTTTATTTCCCTGTACTATTTTGTTGTTTCATTATACCATTATCTCTCTATTATTTGCTATTAACCTTGCAACTAGCAAGACGAGGGCAGTGATGACCCCCTTGCCAAGTTGGGTGCAAGATTTTATTTTATTTTTGTGTGCGCGTGCTGCTTATCTTGTTAGCTTGCTGGCTCCTACTAGTTCTATTAAACCTTGGTTCTTAACCGAGGGAAATACTTTATGCTTCTATGTTACATCACCCTTACTCTTTGGAGAAATCCAACAACTCCTGCAGGAGTAGCATAAGAATAGGCCCACAATCATATGATGAGAATCAAATGGTGGCATTTTACGAAAGAAGTTTTAGTTTCCATTGGTTGTGCATTGTAAAAATCTTGACAAAAGATGTGTAAGACGTTATCACATCTTACAACATAGTTAACAATAACTTAGATAACAAAAGTTACTTAATAAAGTACTTAACAACTAGTACTTAAAATCCATGAGACGCACATATACATGAGAGTACTTATCATTCGGTACTTAAAAGAGAATCCGATAGAGCATTGCGAAAAACGATATGTATCTTCTGAAATGAGATTCATGAAGGGATTTCGTCGATTAAGAGGAAAAGACATAAACTGCCTTGATAAAGCATGAACATAGCATTGTCTTCAATTTTGAGATCTCGGTGGATTCTCACGATATATGCCCACCCATTAATGGTAATGCATCCACTTTTACTGCAAATGCAGTAGGTTGACACAAGTTTCAAGTGTTGACCCAAGACAAGTGTGAGTAGACCGCATTCAAGCATAAGTTGAGGAAGAAACTGATGAGGTAATTTTTGTTGGGAGAAAAACAAATAGAGTATAAAACAACTTGAATGATGTAGCATAGAAATGGATAGAAAAGTAGGTAAGTTTATACCAGCATTTTCTTGACATAATTGTTTTTATTCAAGGTATGAACAAGAGGTGCACATATCCCAAGTCAAAATCCAGCACTGAAATGTAGAGGAAGGTATGAGAGAGTACTAACAAACTATATGACATGCTCGGACTATTGCCAATTAAATTTAGAATGTCGAGTAAACTACATCATGTTAACTAAGGAGCGTGTAGCATAGTTTGCTTTGAAATAATCTACATGAGATAAATTATTAGAACAAATAATTACAATATATAGGAAATAAATCATTGTTTATACTTGTAAGAGGAAACACTAATTAGTTAACAAAAGAGGTCGAATTGTAAATCATAGACTCGACATGCAGCCGCCACGTGCTAGCCATGTGTGTGTTTCCTGTCCTCACCCCACACTAGCCATGGTGCTCAAATAGTCTTCTCGCTCCCACGCTCCTCCCGCAACCCGCTCCGCCGCCAACAGCCCAATCAACGGCTGCTGCGGCACCCACCCACAACCCCACCCATCGGTCCGTCACTCTGACGTCCTTTGGCTAGATAACTCCCTTGTCCATTCAGGTTTTGGTGTGGGAGTACCGTCTCAATAGGGTTCGGGTGCGCCGCTCTCGGGCCGTTCTAGGCCCGCTTCAGTCGATCTTGAGCCAGACAACGATGGATGGACGGAGGTGCGTAGCCATCCTCACTGGTGCCATCAGGAGGATACGCCCGTGCCTAGCCTTCCGTCGAGCCCCGAGCTTTGGATTCCAATCCCCCTATGGTTGTTGGGCAGATGCTTTAAATGCCTGGAGTCAGGCCACCATAAAGACAAATGCACCGGCGAGATTCGTTGCCACAAGTGCTGGTTATCTGGGCACATAGCGTGTGGCTGCGCCTCCCCGTCTGGCTCATCGCACCCGTAGCGCCCGTCGCCGCTTAGATCCATCCAAAGCAATCCCCATCGCGCCGACCTCCACTAGCCAAAAAAGTCGCTCCCTACCCAGTCGCACCGTCGACCTCCACCTCTGCAATCCATGGTGCACTAGCCCCCTCTAGCCCGCAAGCGCTTCCCCAGGGAGATCCTCACGCATGGGGACCCGGATCTGAGGTCGGAGCGGGGCGGCGGAATAATCTCGCGTACCACCTGCAGGGACGTGCTAGAGGCAGATTTCCGCAGCCGCGCGCTGCTGGCCACGGTGGGGGGTCGGCGTCCTCTGATCTCGCGTGAAGCCTTGGTCCAATCCCTAGCCCGGATCTGCGGTGTGGAGAGGAGGCACATCCGGGTTGAGGTCACACACCCAACTAATTTCGTCATCACATTTGCCTGCATTGCCGACTATGACGGAGTTTTTGCCGATTCCGGCAAGGTGCAGTGCACTGGGGCTCCAATCGTGTCCAGCGGTGGCACCGGAGCGCTCTAGCCTCAAGCGGCAAACTGGAGTTCTTCTGCAAGCTGGGGAATGAGGGGCTACCAGCGAACGCCTGGGAGTGCGCAGCCATCAGCCTGCTCATCAACAATCTCAACGGCCAGCTAGCGGAAATCCTTCTGCCGGATGACCGTTGGTAGCTTGAGGTAACATCGTGGTCGAAGAATCCCTCTGTCGTTCCTAGGATCTACGACCTAGAGGTACCGGAAGCTGTCGGCCTACTGGACTCATTCGAGTCGGACGACCCGATGTCGCCCCCTCTCCCTACTCCACCAACCGAGAGCAGGACGCTCATCCATCCGATCACCATCCTTGTCCTCGGTGTGGTGGACCGCACAGTCCTGTACTTGGAGCTATGCCCCAACTTCTAGCCGGATGATGATAAAGATCTAACAAGGAGACACAACTACTCGCGGTGCGGCTACAGGGGAATGGTCGGCGACACGGGCCGGGGCAATGCTCCGTTCTCGGGAGATCACCCGTTCGGGGGCCCAAGGGGCTATGGCATGGCTGGAGATTGGGGTGGTGGCTGATATGTCTCCAACGTATCTACTTTTTCTCACTCTTTTCTTCTTGTTTTGGACTCTAATTTGGATGATTTGAATGAAACTAACCCCGGACTGACGCTGTTTTTAGCAGAACTACCATGGTGTTGTTTTTGTGCAGAAATAAAAGTTCTCGGAATGGAATGAAACTTTTTGAGGTTTTTTATACCAATAATAAGAATTTCTGGAGCCAAGACCCACTGGAGAGGGGCCGCTGGGTGGGCACAATCCACCAGGGCGCGCCCCTCTCCTGGCGCACTCAGGTGGGTTGTACCCACCTGGTGGCCCCGCTGATGACCCCCCTGATACTATAAATTCACATTATTGCAGAAAAAAATTAGGGAGAAAGAATTATCGCGATCCATGAGACAGATCCGCCGCCAAGCCCTGTTCTTCCTTGGGAGGGTAGATCTAGAGTCTGTTTGGGGCTCTAGAGAGGGGGATCTTCGTTCTTCGTCATCACCAATATTCTCCATCGCTAATTCCATGATGCTCCCCACCGGGAGTGAGTAATTCCTTCGTAGGCTCGCTGGTTGGTAAGGAGTTGGATGAGATTCATCATGTAATCAAGTTAGTTTTGTTAGGGCCTGATCCCTAGTATCCACTATGTTCTTAGATTGATGTTGCTATGACTTTGCCATGCTTAATGCTTGTCACTTTGGGCCCGGGTGCCATGATTTCAGATCTGAACCATTTATGAATTCATCATTATATCCATGTTTTAGATCCGATCTTGCAAGTTATAGTCACCTACTACGGTTATGATCCGGCAACCCCGGAGTGACAACAACCGGGCCCACTCCCGGTGATGACCGTAGTTTGAGGAGTTCATGTATTCACTATGTGTTAATGCTTTGTTCTGGTTTTCTATTAAAAGGAGGCCTTAATATCCCTTAGTTTCCAATATGGACCCCGCTGCCACGGGAGGGTAGGACAAAAGATGTCATGCAAGTTCTTTTAATAAAGCACGTATGACTATTTACGAAATACATGCGTACATTATATCGATAAATTGGAGCTAGTGCCGTATCGCCCTAGGTTATAACTGTCTCATGATGAATATCATCCAACATGTCACCGATCCAACGCCTACAAATTTATCCTTATTGATCTTGCTGTGTTACTATTGCTATCATCACTGTTACACTTGCTACAAAATATTGCTATCACTATTACTGTTATCGTTGCTGCTGTCACTACTATCAAAACTATCAAACTACTTTGCTACTGATCACTTTGATGCAGATAATTAATCTCCAGGTGTGGTTGAATTGACAACTCAGCTTCTAATACCTTAAAATATTCTTTGGCTCCCCTTGTGTCGAATCTATAAATTTGGGTTGAATACTCTACCCTCGAAAATTGTTGTGATCCCCTATACTTGTGGGTTATCAAGACCTTTTTCTGGCGCCGTTGCCGGGGAGCATAGCTATATTTGTTGACTCACTTGGGATTATTATCATATTATCACTAGGGGGCCGGCCCCCTCTCCCCTTCACCCTATATAGAGGGGGTGGGAGGGCAGCCGCACCCCTTCCCTGGAGCAGCCCCTCCCTCCTCCAACACCTCCTCCTCCTCCGTAGTGCTTAGCGAAGCTCTGCCGGAGAACCATGAGCTCCCCCACCACCACGCCGTCGTGCTGCCGGAGTTCTCCCTCAACTTCTCCTCTCCCTTTGCTAGATCAAGAAGGAGGAGACGTCCCCGGGCTGTACTTGTGTTCAACGCGGAGGCGCCATCCGTTTGGCGCTTGATCGGATCTTTCGCGATTTGAATCGCCGCGAGTACGACTCCATCAACCGCGTTCTTGTAACGCTTCCACTTATTGATCTTCAAGGGTATGAAGATGCACTCCCTCTCTCTCGTTGCTAACATCTCCTAGATTGATCTTGGTGACACGTAGGAAACTTTTGAATTATTACTACGTTCCCCAACACTAACAACCTGGGAGAGCAGGTTGGCACCCAGGTGGAAGATGATGAGGGGACAACACTCACGCAGGAGCGGGGTTTGTCCGTCCAGATTCACTCTACTTGCTGCCGTAGCTCCAGCCCTGTGCAGACACCGTTCACGGTCCCTCTGCCTCAACACTTGTTATTGCCGGCCACGACAGCCTGGGAAGCAGATGCTCCTATGTTGGGGCCAAGGGCGGTGTCTGAGACGCTGTTGCAGGGCCTGGCAATCTCTCTGATGCCTTTAGTTCTAGGTCCGAGACCAGCCGCATCAACCCCAGCCAGACGAAAGAAGCCTTTGCCACCCCATTTCATGCCCAGAAGGAGCGCACGCCTCTGCAAGAACACTACATGACACAACACAGGCCCAGTGCAGTGGGCTCAGACTGACCTGTTGAGGAGGATGGGGGTAATCCAAGCGGAAGAACAGCTCTCGGAAGAAGCACTTGATGAGTACTTTAAGTTTTTCAACAAGCCACCCGCTCCACACCATGTCAAGGTGATCACAACAATCTTCGCTCCAGGCGAGGTTGACTTTGACGAGCCTCCTCAGGTGGGATTTCGTGTTTTCTCTCTTCTAGGGGCGGTCAAGCCGTGCGGTGCCTAGACGGGCCTGGCTGCTCTTTGTGGTCTATTACTTTGTTTTATCATGTCTTCATCCTTAGGTGTATTGGCTTGGAATGTAAGGGGGCTTAATAACCCTGCCCAGAGGAGTTCGATTAGGCTGTTCATGCAATCCCTCAATGTTTCTCTAGTTTGCTTTCAAGAGTCAAAGTTGGCGCTTGTGAATGAATCTGTGGTTCGAGAGACTTTGGGACCGGGCTTTGATGGTTTTGATTTCTTGCTTGCTGAGGGTACCAGAGGAGGGATTTTGTTGGCCTGGAAGTCTGATAGGCTGCTGGTGTTGAATTTGCTGAAAGACGAATTCATGATTTCGGCACAAGTTTTATCATTGGCAGACGGCAAGGAGTGGAAGGTTTCTTTTATTTATGGGCCGGAAGAGGAAGAGCACAAATTTAGGTTTCTAGAGGCTATTGTGAAATTTGGTGAGCAGGTGCGTCTGCCATGGATCCTCAATGGTGATTTTAATATTGTATGCAATGAAGAAGAGAGCAAATCAAGGACAGTAAACAGAAGGCTCATGGATAAATTCGGGCATACGATCAACATATTGGGTCTTCATGACATGCACATGATCGGGAGGCATTACACTTGTTGTAATAATCAGGAGCAGGCGGTGTTGGCGAGGCTGGACTGGATGTTATTCAACAACGACTAGGAGGACTTATATCCCATCAGTGATCTGTTGTCACTCAGTTCCAACATATTAGACCACTGTCCCCTGCTTCTCACTTGCTCTTCCGCAAGACCGCGCGCCTACCGCTTCCGCTTCGAGAATTTCTGGTGCAAGCTGCCAAGCTTCACTGACACTTTCAAGGAGGCATGGACGCAAGATGTTGATGGCAGCGACCCAAGGAAGATCTTGAATATCAAATTACACCGCACTCCTAAATCTCTAAGAAGTTGGGGTCGGAGAAGATGGCGTGAGCTTAATCTCCAGTTTTAGATGGCTAATGAAGTGATCTAGCATCTGGACTATGAGCAGGAGAGGAGGCAGCTCTCTATGGAGGAAAGAAAACCGCGCGCCTTCCTGAAGGGCAAGTGCCTAGCCTTTGCTTAGCTTGAACACGTTCGTTTGCGACAACGAGCTAGGGTGCGGGATCTTAAGGAAGGAGATGTCGACTCCAAATATTTTGACATGAAAGCTAACGAGCGTCGTTGCAAGAATCTAATACCCTATCTCAAGCAAGACGACAGAATTGCCATGACTATGGAGGAGAAGCTGAACTTGGCGAGCGAGTACTTCAGTAACCTAATGGGCGCTCCGGAGCTGGGCAGGGACATGAGCACATTGCGCTTGGAGGAACTGAACTTGCGTAAGCTGACTCCGGAGTTGGCTCAAGGCCTCGAAATGGAATTCACTTTGGAAGAGGTGAAGCGGGTGATCATGGACATGCCTTCTAATAGGGCCCCAGGACCAGATGGCTTCTCGGGTCTATTTTACAAACTATGTTGGGATATCATGGCCCTGGAACTGATGGTCGTGATGAAGGCTCTACATGAGGGTTGTTTTTTACTCGTTTGGAGGCCTCAACACATCGATTCTCACCCTCCTGCCCAAGAAAACAAATTCTCTGGAGATCGGCGACTTTAGACTAATCAACCTCATTCATGGTGCAGCAAAGGTCTTTGCCAAGGTGCTTGCAGTTCGTCTGGCTCTGCCACCTCTTGAGCATGCGTTGGTTTTCCCTTGAAGAGGAAAAGGTGATGCAGCAAAGTATCGTAAGTATTTCCCTCAGTTTCTGAGAACCAAGGTATCAATCCAGTAGGAGACAACGCACAAGTCACATAGTACCTGCACAAACAATCAAGAACCTTGCAACCAACGCGATAAAGGGGTTGTCAATCCCTTCACGGTCACTCGCAAAAGTGAGATCTGATAAAGATAGTAAAGTAAATATTTTTGGTATTTTTGTTATATAGATTGGAAAATAAAGATTGCAAAATAGTAAACGAGATGCGATGTAAATAAAAGAGATGCAATATAATAAGAAAGAGAACCGGGGTCCATAGGTTTCACTAGTGGCTTCTCTAAAGATAGCATGTACTCCCTCCGTTCCAAATTACTCGTCGCAGAAATGGATGTATCTAGAACTAAAATACATCTAGATACATCCATACCCGCGACAAGTAATTCGGAACGGAGGGAGTATTATGGTGGGTGAAAAAATTACTACCAAGCAATTGATAGAAAAGCGCATAGTTATGAGAATATCTAAGCAATGATCATGAATATAGGCATCACATCCATGTCAAGTAGATCGAAACGAGTTTGCATCTACTACTATTACTCCACACATCGACTGCTATCCAGCATGCATCTAGAGTATTAAGTTCATAAGAATAGAGTAACACATTAAGCAAGATGACATGATGTAGAGTGATAAACTCAAACAGTATGACATAAACCCCATCTTTTTATCCTCGATGGCAACAATACAATACGTGCCTTGCTGCCCCTACTGTCACTGGGAAAGGACACTGCAAGATTGAACCCAAAGCTAAGCACTTCTCCCATTGCAAGAAAGATCAATCTAGTAGGCCAAACTAAACCGATTATTCTAAGAGACTTGCAAAGATATCAAGTCATGCACATAAGAATTCAGAGAAGAACCAAATAATATTCATAGATAATCTTGTTCATAAACCCGCAATTCATCGGATCTCGAAAAACACACCGCAAAAGAGTATTACATAGAATAGATCTCCAAGGACATCGAGGAAACATTGTATTGAGAATCAAAGAGAGAGAAGAAGCCATCTAGCTAATAACTATGGACCCAAAGGTCTATGGTAAACTACTCACGGTTCATCGGAGAGGCTATGGTGTTGATGTAGAAGCCCTCCGTGATCGATTCCCACTCCGACAGATCGCCAGAAAAGGCCCCAAGATGGGATCTCACGGGTACAAAAGGTTGCGGTGATGGAAAAGTGGTTTCGTGGCTCTCTGCAATCGAACTAGGGTATAAGAGTATATATAGGCGAAAGAAGTATGTCAGTGGAGCTACGTCGGGCCCACGAGGGTGGGGGCGCCTACCCCCCTGGGCGCGTCCTCCTGCCTCATGGCTGCCTCACGGAGTTCCAGACTTCCACTCCAAGTCTCCTGGTTTGCTTTCAGTCCAAGAAAGATCATCGCGAAGGTTTCATTCCGTTTGGATTCCATTTGGTATTCATTTTCTGTGAAACTCTAATATAGGCAAAAAAACAGAAACTAGCACTCGGCCTTCCGTTAATAGGTTAGTCCCAAAAATAATATAAAAGAGCATATTAAAGCCCATTAAACATCCAAAATAGATAATATAATAGCATGGAAAAATCAAAAATTATAGATACATTGGAGACGTATCAAGCATCCCCAAGCTTAATTCCTGCTCGTCCTCGAGTAGGTAAATGATAAAAACAGAATTTTTGATGTGGAATGCTACCTAACATAATTATCAATGTAATTTTCTTTATTGTGTCATGAAAGTTCAGATCCGAAAAATTCAAGACAAAAGTTTAATATTGACATAAAAATAATAATACTCCAAGCATATTAATAAAGTAATCATGTCTTCTCAAAATAACATGGCCAAAGAAAGCTATCCCTACAAAATCATATAGTCTGGCTATGCTCTATCTTCATCACAAAAAATATTTAAATCATGCACAACCCCGATGACAAGCCAAACAATTGTTTCATAGTTTTGATATTCTCAAACTTTTTCAATTTTCATGCAATACATGAGTGTGAGCCATGGACATAGCACTATAGGTGGAATAGAATGGTGGTTGTGGAGAAGACAAAAAGGAGAAGATAGTCCCACATCAACTAGGTGTATCAATGGGCTATGGAGAAGGCAAGTTTTTTCTGTGGCAGGCAAAAGTAATCAAAAGGGCTAAATTTAATGGGACAAAAGTCCCCAAGATCAAGCTCGGGAGGTATTGGTTCCTCCTTTGGCCCCTCATATTGCACAACCAATTCATCATTATAAGCATTCTTTTGGCAAAAAGTCATGAGCCTTTATTCAAGAGAAAAACCTTACCCGTTGTTCTGAATAGCAAAATTATCATTAAGTTCAGAAATCCTATCAACTGGAACATCGATAAGAACCTTTTTCTAAGGTTTTCATTATAAGCAACATGATTTGAAGATCGTAAACGCATTATGTCTTCTTGATTAAAAAGAATTGCTTCTATGGGAGGACGGCCATCATCCATCCTATAATGCGCAAAGATTTCATTGGGCTCTTTTATTATAAATCTGAACTCATGTGCTAAAAAGATGGTAGCCGCTCGCTTAATAGAAGAATACTCAATATTGGAAAATTCTAGAAAAATCCTTTGTATGCAAGGATGCATGTGGATAAATTGTCTTTCAAGTTCAACTACGAGCAAAGATATAGCATCCGCAAGACTACTAGTTCTATGAAGAATAGACCCACCCATAGTGGGCAAAGCACCGGCACAAGTAAAGAAATCTTGAATAACTCCTTTTCCAATAATATTACCACTACCAATCCAGAACTTTTTAGTGTGTAAAATAGTAGGTTCTTCACAAGGATAATCAAAAGCATCAAAGTTTCCCCCATCGTTACTACTATATTTTTCAACGATAACCTCCCCAGTTTCAGACATGATGGCAATAAACACCGCACTAAGAACAAACACACAAGAAGCAAGCGGAAAGAGGCGAACGAAAGAGGGGAGAAGAAAAGGCAAAGGTTTTCGAAAATCGTTTTAGAAGTGGGGGAGAGGAAAACGGGAGGCGAATGGCAAATAATGTAATGCGAGGGAGAATAGTTTATGATGGGTACTTGGTATGTCTTGACTTGGCGTAGATCTCCCCGGCAACGATGCCAGAAATCCTTCTTGCTACCTCTTGAGCATGCGTTGGTTTTCCCTTGAAGAGGAAAGGGTGATGCAGCAAAGTAGCATGAGTATTTCCCTCAGTTTTTGAGAACCAAGGTATCAATCCAGTAGGAGACAACGCACAAGTCACCTAGTACATGCACAAACAGTCAAAAACCTTGCAACCAACGCGATAAAGGGGTTGTCAATCCCTTCACGGTCACTCGCAAAAAGTGAGATCTGATAAAGATAGTAAAGTAAATATTTTTGGTATTTTTGTTATATAGATTGAAAAATAAAGATTGCAAAATAGTAAACGAGATGCGATGTAAATAAAAGAGATGCAATATAATAAGAAAGAGAACTCGGGGCCATAGGTTTCACTAGTGGCTTCTCTAAAGATAGCATGTACTCCCTCCATTCCAAATTACTCGTCGCAGAAATGGATGTATCTAGAACTAAAATACATCTAGATACATCCATACCCGCGACAAGTAATTCGGAATGGAGGGAGTGTTATGGTGGGTGAAAAAACTACTACCGAGCAATTGATAGAAAAGCGCATAGTTATGAGAATATCTAGGCAATGATCATGAATATAGGCATCACATCCGTGTCAAGTAGATCGAAACAATTCTGAATCTACTACTATTACTCCACACATCGACTACTATCCAGCATGCATCTAGAGTATTAAGTTCATAAGAACAGAGTAACACATTAAGCAAGATGACATGATGTAGAGTGATAAACTCAAACAGTATGACATAAACCCCATCTTTTTATCCTCGATGGCAACAACACAATACATGCCTTGCTGCCCCTATTGTCACTGGGAAAACACACTGCAAGATTGAACCCAATGCTAAGCACTTCTACCATTGCAAGAAAGATTAATCTAGTAGGCCAAACTAAACCGATAATTCGAAGAGACTTGAAAAGATATCAAATCATGCATATAAGAATTCAGAGAAGAACCAAATAATATTCATAGATAATCTTGTTCATAAACCCACAATTCATCGGATCTCGGCAAACACACCGCAAAAGAGTATTACATCAAATAGATCTCCAAGAACATCAAGGAGAACTTTGTATTGAGAATCAAAGAGAGAGAAGAAGCCATCTAGCTAGTAACTATGGACCCGAAGGTCTGTGGTAAACTACTCACGCTTCATCGGAGAGCCTCTGGTGTTGATGTAGAAGCCCTCAGTGATCGATTCCCCCTCCGGAAGATCGCTGAAAAAGGCCCCAAGATGGGATCTCACGGGTATAGAAGGTTGCGGCGATGGAAAAGTGGTTTTGTGGTTCTGTGATCGATCTAGGGTATAACAGTATATATAGGCGAATGAAGTACGTCGGTGGAGCTACATGGGGCCCACGAGGGTGGGGTGTGCCTACCCCCCTGGGCGCGCCCTCCTACCTCGTGGCTGCCTCACGGAGTTCCAGACTTCCACTCCAAGTCTCCTGGTTTGCTTTCGGTCCAAGAAAGATCATCGCGAAGGTTTAATTCTGTTTGGATTCCGATTGGTATTCCTTTTCTGTGAAACTCTAAAATAGGCAAAAAAACAGAAACTAGCATTGGGCCTCCGGGTAATAGGTTAGTACCAAAAATAATATAAAAGTGCATATTAAAGCTCACTAAACATCCAAAGCAGATAATATAATAGCATGGAACAATCAAAAATTATAGATACGTTGGAGACGTATCAAGCTCCACTCTTGCACACTCTCATTTCACAGGCTCAAGGTGCTTTCATCTCTCGATGCAACATTCATGAAAACTTTAAGTTTGTAAGGAACCAAGCTCGTCTGCTACATTCAAAACGGAGGCCCTCGATACTGATGAAATCGACATTTTAAAAGCCTTTGATACCCTTTCCTGGGAGTTCCTGTTGGAGATCCTGATTGCTAGGGGATTCGGTAGGAAATGGTTTTCTTGGATATGCAGGCTGCTCTCCACTGCCTCTACATCTGTCCTCATCAACGGCGAGCTGAATCCCCCATTTGTTCTTGGCCAAGGGGTCAGACAGGCTGACCCTATGATGACCCACAAGTATAGGGGATCAATTGTAGCTCTTTTCGATAAGTAAGATTGTAGAACCTGATACGTCTCCGTCGTATCTACTTTTCCAAACACTTTTGCCCTTGTTTTGGACTCTAACTTGCATGATTTGAATGGAACTATCCTGGACTGATGCTGTTTTCAGCAGAATTGCCATGGTGTTATGTTTGTGCAGAAATAAAAGTTCTCGGAATGACATGAAAATCAACGGAGATTATTTTTGGAATATATAAAAAATACTGGAAGAAGAATCCACGTCAGGGGGCCCACACCCTGTCCACGAGGGTGGGGGCGTGCCCCCCTGCCTCGTGGCCCCCTGATGCTCCACCGACGTCCACCTTGACTCCATATATTCACTTTCGGGGAGAAAAAAAATAAGGGAGAAGGATTCATCATGTTTTACGATACGGAGCCGCCGCCAAGCCCTAAACTCTCTTGGGGGCTGATCTGGAGTCCATTCGGGGCTCCGAAGAAGGGAATCCGTCGCCATTGTCATCATCAACCTTCCTCCATCACCAATTTCATGATGCTCACCGCCGTGTGTGAGTAATTCCATCGTAGGCTTGCTGGACGGTGATGGGTTGGATGAGATTAATCATGTAATCGAGTTAGTTTTGTTAGGGTTTGATCCCTAGTATCCACTATGTTCTAAGATTGATGTTGCTATGACTTTGCTATGCTTAATGCTTGTCACTAGGGCCCGAGTGCCATGATTTCAGATCTGAACCTATTATGTTTTCATGAATATATGTGAGTTCTTGATCCTATCTTGCAATTCTATAGTCACCTATTATGTGTTATGATCCGTTAACCCCGAAGTGACAATAATCGTGATACTTACCGGTGATGACCGTAGTTTGAGGAGTTCATGTATTCACTATGTGTTAATGCTTTGGTCTGGTACAATATTAAAAGGAGGCCTTAATATCCCTTAGTTTCCAATAGGACCCCGCTGCCACGGGAGGGTAGGACAAAAGATGTCATGCAAGTTCTTTTCCATATGCACGTATGACTATATTCAAAATACATGCCTACATTACATTGATGAACTCGAGCTAGTTCTGTGTCACCCTATGTTATAACTGTTGCATGATTAATCACATCCGACATAATTATCCATCACTGATCCGTTGCCTATGAGCTTTTCCTATATTGTTCTTCACTTATTTACTTTTCCGTTGCTACCATTACAATCACTATAAAACCAAAAATATTACTTTTGCTACCGTTACCACTACTATCATATTACTTTTCTACTAAATACCTTGCTGCAGATATTAAGTTATTCATGTGTGGTTGAATTGACAACTCAGCTGCTAATACTTGAGAATATTCTTTGGCTCCCCTTGTGTCGAATCAATAAATTTGGGTTGAATACTCTACCCTTGAAAACTGTTGTGATCCCCTATACTTGTGGGTTATCAAGACTATTTTCTGGCGCCGTTGCCGGGGAGCATAGCTCTATTCTTTGAGTCACTTGGGATTTATATCTGCTTATCACTATGAAGAGCTTGAAATATCAAAGAACCAAGATTTTTCCCTCTACTACGAGGGGAGTTAAGGAACTGCCATCTAGCTCTGCACTTGATTCACCTTCTGTTTTGAGTAAACTTGGGACACCTACACATGCTATTGATTCTGATAGGTCGCATGTTGTTGATGATGCCACTTCTGCTTTGCATGATACTTATGATGAAACTACTTCTATGCTTGATAATATTGTGCCACTAGGTGAATTTCTTGATGAACAACTTGCTAGGGTTAGAGAGAATGAAATTATTGAAAGTGATAATATTGATGAAAGTGATGATGAAGATTCTCCCCCTAGATATGAATTGCCTGTTGTGCCTGAGGGTTATGTTATGGATGAAAAACTGCTAGAGACTTTCTTGCTTGCAATGATAGATCTGATCTTAAGAAATTATTAGCTAAGCTTAAAGAAAAGTCTTTGAATGCTAGAATGAAATATGACCCTGCTTTTGCTACTTCACCTATCTTTATTACTGATATGGATTATGATTTCTCTGTCGATCCTGAGTTAATTACTTTGTTTGAATCTGATCCTTTTTATGGCTATGAATCTGAAACTATTGTGGCACGTCTCACTAAATTAAATGATATAGCCACCTTGTTCACTAATGATGAGAAAACTCGCTATTACTTTATCCTTAAGTTGTTTCCGTTCTCATTAAATGGTGATGCTAAAACATGGTTTAATTCTCTTGATCCTGGTTGTGTGCGTAGTCCCCAGGATATGATTTATTACTTCTTTGCTAAATATTTCCCAGCTCATAAGAAATAAGCTACCTTAAGGGAAATATATAATTTTGTGCAAATTGAAGAAGAGAGCCTCCCACAAGATTGGGGGAGGCTTCTCTAATTACTTAATGCTTTGCCTGATCATCCTCTCAAGAAAAATGAAATACTTGATATATTTTATAATGGACTAATCGATGCTTCCAGAGACTACCTGGATAGTTGTGTTGGTTGTGTTTTGAGGGAAAGAACTTTTGATCAAGCTGAATTGCTATTGAATAATATGTTGACTAATGAAAACAATTGGACACTTCCTGAACCAACTCCTAAGCCAACTCCGAAGAAAAGGGGTATTCTATTTCTCAGTCCTGAAGATATGCAAGAGGCAAAGAAATCGATGAAAGAAAAAGGTATTAAAGCTGAAGATGTTAAGAATTTACCACCTATTGAAGAAATACATGGTCTTGATAACCCGACATAGGTAGTAAAGGTAAATTCTCTCTATAGATTTGATAAATGTGAAATTCCATTTACTAAGTTTGCTAGCCAATGCCTGGATGAGTTTGATGACTTTATGGTTAAACAAGAAAACTTCAATGTTTATGTTGGTAGACAATTGAAACACAATGCTGATATGCTTGAACACTTGAGTGATTATATGGCTAGTGTTAAAGGTGAACTTAAGCTTATTAGTAAACATGATTCTATGGTTACCACTCAAGTAGAACAAGTACTTAAAGCTCAGAATGATTTGCTCAATGAATTAAATAATAAGAAGAATGATAATGGTGTTAGAGTTATGACTAGAGGGGGTAAAATGACTCAGGAACCTTTGTATCCTGAGGGCCACCCTAAGAGAATTGAGCAAGATTCTCACAGAACTAATGTAGATGCACCTAGTCCATCTAAAAGGGAGAAAAAGAAAAATGATAGGACTTTGCATGCTTCTAGTGAACCTGTTGTTGACATACCTGAGAATCCCAATGATATTTCTATTTTCGATGCTGAAACACAATCTGGTAATGAACATGAACCTAGTGATAATGTTAATGACGATGTTCATGTTGATGCTCAACCTAGTAATCATAATGATGTAGAGATTGAACCTGCTATTGATCTTGATAACCCACAATCAAAGAGTCAACGTTATGATAAGAGAGACTTTGTTGCTAGGAAGCACGGTAAAGAAAGAGAACCATGGGTGTAGAAACCCGTGCCTTTTCCTCCTAAACCATCCAAGAAAAAGGATGATGAGGATTTTGAGCGCTTTGCTGAAATGATTAGACCTATCTTTTTGCGTATGCATTTAAATCATATGCATAAAATGAATCCTTATGCTAAATACATGAAGGATATTGTTACTAATAAAAGAAAGATACCGGAAGCTGAAATTTCCACCATGCTTGCTAATTACACTTTTAAGGGTGGAATACCAAAGAAACTTGGAGATCCCGGAGTACCAACTATACCATGCTCTATTAAAAGAAACTATGTTAAAACTGCTTTATGTGATCTTGGATCCGGTGTTAGTGTTATGCCTGTCTCTTTATATCGTAGACTTGGTTTGAATAAGTTGACACCTACTGAAATATCCTTGCAAATGGCTGATAAATCAACTGCTATACCTGTCGGTATTTGTGAGGATGTGCCTGTTGTGGTTGCAAACGTTACTATCATAACGGACTTTGTTATTCTTGATATTCCCGAGGACGATAGTATGTCTATTATTCTTGGAAGACCCTTTTTGAATACTGCAGGGGCTGCTATTGATTGCAACAAAGAAAATGTCACTTTTCATGTTAATGGTAATGAGCAAATGGTACACTTTCCGAGGAAACAACCTTAAGTCCACAGTATCAATTCTATTGGAAAATTTTCAACAATTACTATTGGAGGTTTTGAATTTCCTCTTCCTACTGTCAAGAAGAAATATGATATTTTTATTATTGGGGACATGCATATCCCCGTTGAGGTAACCTAGTGTTATTCGAAATTTCTCCGGTTTCATGTTATTCTAAATGAGTTTGTTAACAAGACCTGATCAACCTTGTTAGTGGATTCCTTTCGATGAGCATGATATGGATGAAGTTAGAAAGCACAACTCTCTGTACCCTCTTTTTACTTTCTGTTATTTATATTAAATAAAGTAAAAATAGTATTTTCTGTCTGTTTTCTTAATTATCCATGCAATAAAAAATACCCCGAAAATAAAGTTCTCCAAATGCCCTGAAAATTAAATATGTTTTTTTAGAATATTTGAGAATATCTGGCACTGAGAGCACAGCAGGGGGAGCAGCCACGTGCCCATGAGGGTGCAGGGCGTGCCCACCCCCTGGGCATGCCCCCTGCCTCGTGGACCCCACGTGGGTCCCCTCCACTTATCCTTGCATCCACACACTTCGTCTAGCTCTAGAAAAAATCACTAGCCAGCTCAAACCCGAGTTCTTGTTCTTCTTGCTGCCATTTTCGATCTCCTTGCTCAAAGCTCCTCTCACAAAACTGCTTTGAGGGGTTGTTCTTTGGTATGTGACTCCTCCAATGGTGCAATTAATTTTTGTTCTGGTGCTTTATTTATTGCAATTTTTTTCTGCTTAGGTGACCCTGTTCTTGAGATTGCATGTCAAATTTATGTGGTCAAAAGTAGTTTTAATGCATGATATAGCCTCTAGGCACTTGTAGGAGTAGTTGCCATGAATCATGTTGAGTTTGGTTCACTTTTATTTTCAGTTGCTAAAAATTTCAGAAATTTTTCAGAGGAAGAAATATGTTTAGGAAAATGTACCAAGGTGGTTCGTCAAGGAAGCAAGGACCCAAGCCCGCAATACGAGCCGGACAATGAACTACCAAGGGATGCTCAAGTGCGGCCTTGTGAATGGCCGTCAGAGGACTTCATGGTTCGAGCAGGAATCAAGGATGAATTTGATGCATATGTGCGTAACGCTGATCTTGAGAGCTTCAAGGCAGATAAGTGCCGTCAGTACTACTACCTCACTGATTCCTTTGTGAGAAGGTTTGAATTTACATCATCACGCAATTCTCAAACTGTCCTGTTTGATCTTTATGATAAATCTTATACCATGGACTTAGAAGATTTTAATACTACTTGTAAACTCCCCCAGTGGGGTAATGTTAGTGAACCTCGTAAATCTGAATATAAAGATTTTCTTGCTAGTATCACTGTGGGGGAATCTAGAGAAATAACACAAGCTACCATAGGGAGCATTCATTTTCCTTCCATACATTATTTTTCTCTCTTCATAGGTAGATGCATTAATGGTAAGGATGAAGCATGTCACATGTGTGTTCCCACCTAAGCGTTCTCAAGAGTGCTGTATTAGGAGATAAACAATATAACTTGGGGGCCATTGTTGCACGTAGGTTGCATAATAATAGAATTAATGGAGATTTCTTTGGTGTAATTTACGCAACCCGTTTAGCTAATTTTCTTGAGGTACCCATACGTGGATATGATATTGAGTTGCCTCCTACTTATTTAGATTATGATGCTATGGTTCGTCGTCAGTTTGTTGAGACGAACAATCAGTCCCTCCAGTACCGACTAATCTTTGACAGACGACGCACCTATCACGTCGCTCTCCCTGCTCCTACTTTCTTTGACTTTCAGGCAAAAAGGAGATATGTTATAACCAGGGAGGAGGTGGATGAGTATGAGAGGAGGACGGAGTCAGCTCTTCAGGCAGTAGCTGATGCATCTCAGTACAACCCCAGCTTCAACTTCGGATATCCACCAGGCCATCCATGGGCATAGACCAACTTAGGCCAAAAGCCTAAGCTTGGGGGAGTACGTATCTCTCACGGACATTATATTCATGTTCACACACTCATGCCAGTTGTCGGTGCTCATACTTTTTCATTGTATCATCCATGCTAGTTTATTTTCTTTTTCTCGCTTTCTTCTTGTGTGTTTGAAAAACCTTAAGAACAGTAAAAATAAAATAGTTGTAGCTTTTAGTTAGTTTACTTTCCATGCGTGTAGTAGCAATTAAAAAGAAAACCCAAAAAGATTTCTCGTTCTTCTTTTGCTTGTTGGGAGCTTTCCCATGTAAATAGTTTTATTTCTTTTCTTTGGGGGACGAGAGGAGAAGACTATAATGAGAATGTTGAGTGGCTCTCTTATGCATTATTGTTGATCTAACAAAGAGCCCATATTACCTTGTCTTTTCCTGTATATTGAATGCTTCCAGATTCCATCTTAGTCCAATGCACGTGCACTATTATTATTATCCACACTATTCGGTCATGCAAGTGAAAGGCAATAATGACGATATATGATGAACTGATTGAGATGAGAAAAGCTGGTATGAACTTGACCTCTCTTGTTTTTGTAAATATGGTTAGTCCATCATTCCTGATTCAGCCTATTATGAATGAAACATGTTGGCAATGACAATTAGAGATTATAGTTGCTTATGCCATGCTTAATTAGCTAGGAGTTTATAATGGTTTACCTTGCGTGCCAACATGCTATTAAAATGGTTGTGATGTGGTATGATGGGGTGGTATCCTCCTTTGAATGATTCGAGTGGCTTGACTTGGCACATGTTCACGCATGTAGTTGAAACAAAATCAACATAGCCTCCACGATATTTATGTTCATGATGAATTATATCCTACTCATGCTTGCATTCGGTGTTGATTAATTTTAATGCATGTTCATGACTGTTGTCACTCTCTAGCTGGTCGCTTCCCAGTCTCTTTCTAGCCTTCACTTGTACTAAGAGGGAATACTGCTTGTGCATCCAATTCCATAAACCCCAAAGTTATTCCATATGAGTCCACATACCTACCTATATACGGTATCTACCTGCCGTTCCAAGTAAATTTGTATGTGCCAAACTCTAAACCTTCAAATAAACATTCTGTTTTGTATGGTCGAATTGCTCATGTATCAACTAGGGTTGTCTGTGTCTTCCATGCTAGGCGGGTTATTCTCAAGAGGAATGGACTCCGCTCCTCACTCACGAGAAAATGGCTGGTCACCGGGATGCCCAGTCCCATGCAGAAATCAAATCAAAATAATTGCAAACAAAACTCCCCCAAGACTGTTGTTAGTTGGAGGCACCCGTTGTTTCAGGCAAGCCATGGATTGATGCTTGGTGGTGGGGGGTATAAACTTTACCATTCTTCTTGGGAACCGCCTATAATGTGTGTAGCATGGAAGATATCGAGATCTCTTGGTTGTTATGTTGACAATGAAAGTATACCGCTCAAAATATTATTCATCTCTATTTCAAAATCGAGCTCTAGCACCTCTACAAATCCCTGCTTCCCTCTGCGAAGGGCCTATCTATTTATTTTATGTTGAGTCATCATCCTCTTATTAAAAAGCACCAGTTGGAGAGCACCACCGTCATTTGCATGTATTACTGTTAGTTTACATTGAGTATGACTTGACTGGATCTCTTTTACCATGAATTACAATGTCTAGTCGGTCCTTGATCTTTAAAGGTGCTCTGCATTTATGTTTTACGGCCTCAGAAAGGGCTAGCGATATACCATCTTGTTATATCATATTATGATTGTTTTGAGAAAGTATTGTCATCCGAGATTTATTATTATTGCTCGCTAGTTGATTATGCCATTGATATGAGTAAACATGAGACCTCAGTGTTATTGTGAATATGGTTAGTTCATAATCTTTGCTGAAAACTTGAATGCTGGCTTTACATATTTGCAACAACAAGAGCAAACAGAGTTTGTAAAAGTTTTTCTTTATCACTTTTAGTTTATCAACTGAATTGCTTGAGGACAAGCAAAGGTTTAAGCTTGGGGGAGTTGATACGTCTCTGTCGTATCTACTTTTCCAAACACTTTTGCCCTTGTTTTGGACTCTAACTTGCATTATTTGAATGGAACTAACCGGGACTGACGCTGTTTTCAGCAGAATAGCCATGGTGTTATTTTTGTGCAGAAATAAAAGTTCTCGGAATGACCTGAAAATCAACGGAGATTATTTTTGGAATATATAAAAAATACTGGAAGAATAATCCACGTCAGGGGGCCCACACCCTATCCACGAGGGTGGGGGCGCGCCTACCCCCCTGGGCATGCCCCCTGCCTTGTGGGCCCCCTGATGCTCCACCGACGTCCACCTTGACTCCATATATTCACTTTCAGGGAAAAAAATAAGGGAGAAGGATTCATCGCGTTTTACGACACGGAGCCGCTGCCAAGCCCAAAACTCTCTTCGGAGGGCTGATCTGGAGTCCGTTCGGGGCTCCGGAGAGTGGAATCCGTCGCCATCGTCATCATCAACCTTCATCCATCACCAATTTCATGATGCTCACCGCCGTGCATGAGTAATTCCATCGTAGGCTTGCTGGACGGTGATGGGTTGGATGAGATTTATCATAATCAAGTTAGTTTTGTTAGGGTTTGATCCCTAGTATCCACTATGTTCTGAGATTGATGTTGCTATGACTTTGCTATGCTTAATGCTTGTCACTAGGGCCCGAGTGCCATGATTTCAGATCTGAACCTATTATGTTTTCATGAATATATGTGAGTTCTTGATCCTATCTTGCAAGTCTATAGTCACCTATTATGTGTTATGATCCGTTAACCCCGAAGTGACAATAATCGGGATACTTACCGGTGATGACCGTAGTTTGAGGAGTTTATGTATTCACCATTCAAGATGGGAATGGGACGACCCAGACCTGGCCTTGGACCTGGCCCTATGGGTCCAAGGTCAATATGTGAGGCCATGGGTCGGCCCATTACATCAAAAATTTGTGGCCTCGATGACCCGTTTTGTACATAAGGTCGACCCAAAATTTAACCAATTCACACTTATAGCTTTGTTTACACAATTTAGTAAGGTAACAAGATCTCATATTTTCACATTTCTAATTTCTATTGGATCCACTATTTACGTAAAGGAATGATGTCCGAGGGAAAACGCCATACCTTGGGGAATCTGCTCATGTTATAGGAATCACGTACATGTGTACATGAGCCTTGGACGGCAAGGAAACAATCAAATCTAAGCTAAACAACCGTCGTATGCCAAAACGGCTGGTGGTTGCCAACCAAATACAGTACAAGAAACACATTCAGTTTTCTCTTGACGGGAACAAACTTTACTTTAACAGTTTGCACAGCGCTGGACACAAACACAGGTAACTAACACGGTACATTTTTATTTTAGATAAACAACTTAATTACACAGTACGTTTGTATAATAGCTACTACATGTATGAGATTGGGTCGACCCATCTGACCCATCGGGTCGCACGATGCCGGCTCCACTGACCCATATACCATTTAGGGCCAACCCGCTTGGCCCATTGGCCTTGACTTTTTGGGCCGGGTCGGTGAGCCAGCGGGTCGACCCGGCCCATTACCATCTTGATTCACCATGTGTTAATGCTTTGGTCCGGTACTCTATTAAAAGGAGGCCTTAATATCCCTTAGTTTCCAATAGGACCCCGCTGCCACGGGAGGGTAGGACAAAATATGTCATGCAAGTTCTTTTCCATAAGCACGTATGACTATATTCGGAATACATGCCTACATTACATTGATGAACTCGAGCTAGTTCTGTGTCACCCTATGTTATAACTATTGCATGATTGATCGCATCCGACATAATTATCCATCACTGATCCATTGCCCACGAGCTTTTCCTATATTGTTCTTCGCTTATTTACTTTTCCGTTGCTACCGTTACAATCAGTATAAAACCAAAAATATTACTTTTGCTACCGTTACCACTACTATCATATTACTTTGCTACTAAATACCTTGCTGCAGATATTAAGTTGTCCAGGTGTGGTTGAATTGACAACTCAGCTGCTAATACTTGAGAATATTCTTTGGCTCCGCTTGTGTCGAATCAATAAATTTGGGTGGAATACTCTACCCTCGAAAACTGTTGCGATCCCCTATACTTGTGGGTAATCAGAACCCAACGAGGACCAGAAGGAAATGACAAGTGGTTTCCAGTAAGGTAATGTATGCAAGTGCTGAAATTGTAAGTAGCAGAGTAGTTTGATAGCAAGATAATTTGTAACAAGCAACTAACAATAGTAGTAACAAAAGTGCAGCAAGGTAGCCAATCCTTTTGAGGCAAAGGATAGGCCAAAACGGTCTCTTATGATAAGCAGAATGTTCTTGAGGGTACATGGGAATTTCATCGAGTCACTTTCATCATGTTGATTTAATTCGTGTTAGATACTTTGATAATTTGATATGTGGGTGGACCGGTGCTTAGGTGTTGTTCTTACTTAAACAAGCCTCCTACTTATGATTGACCCTCCCGTAAGCATCCGCAACTACGGGAAAAGTATTAAGAATAAATTCTAACCATAGCATTAAACTTTTGGATCCAACTGGTCCCTTACGGAATAGAGCATAAACTGGGGTTTAAGTTTCTGTCACTCTAGCAACCCATCATCTAATTGCTACTCCACAATGCATTCCCTTAGGCCCAAATTTGGTGAATTGTCATGTAGTCGACGTTCACATGACACCACTAAGGGAATCACAACATACATACTATCAGAATATCGAACACACATCAAATTCACATGATTACTAGCAACATGATTTCTCTCATGACCTCAAGAACAAAGGTAACTATTCACAAATGATAAACATGCTCATGATCAGAGGAGTATTAAATAGCATATTGGATCTGAACATATAATCTTCCACCAAATAAACCATATAGTAGTCAACTACAAGATGTAATCAACACTACTAGTCACCCACAAGTACCAATCTATAGTTCCGGTAACAAGATTGAACACAAGAGAGGAACTAAGGTTTGAGAGGAGACGGTGTTGTTGAAGATGTTGATGGATATTGCCCTCCCCGAGATGCGAGAGTTGTTGGTGATGATGATGACGATGATTTCTCCCTCTGGGAGGGAAGTTACCCCGGCGGAATCGCTCCGTTGGAGGGAAAAAGTGCTCTTGCCCAAGTTCCGCCTCGAGGTGGCGGTGCTTCGTCCCGAAAGTCATCCCCTTATTTTTTTTCTAGGTCAAAATGACTTATATACCAAAAGATGGGCACGGAGATGGGCCGAGGGGAGCACAACCCACGAGGGCGGGCCTGGGATCCCTCGCGGGCCCAGGTGGGTTGTGCCCACCTGCTGGGCCCCCTGGTACTTATTGGCTCCAATAATTATTATATATTCCATAAAAAATCCTCGTGAAGTTTCAACTTGTTTGGAATTGTGCAGAATAGGTAGCCTGACGTAGCTTTTCCAGATCTAGATTTCGAGCTGCTGGAATTCTCCCTCTTGGTGTGTTCCTTGCAAATTGTGAGAGAAAAGGCATTAGAATTACTCCAAAAAGCATTACTATGGATAAAATTATTATAAATAAGAGAAATAAAACATGATGCAAAATGGACGTATCACCCCATCTCACCGGCGTTGTTCATTCTGGCTATGGACGCTATCCACATCATGTTGGAGTGGGTGGTGCAGCGCAACCTGCTATCAGACATTGGGTATGGCAAGAAGGTTCTCAGGGCGTCCATGTTCGCCGATGATGCGGTTCTGCTCTTCTCACCGAAGTGAAATGACTTAGACGTCATATCTGCCATTCTGCAACTGTTTGGAGAGGTGTCGGGTCTGCAGATTAACATGCTGAAAAGCACGGTCACTTGCATCCGATGCGACGAGGATGTGGTACATACGGTTGTGGGACATTTTTAGTGCAAAAGTCAACCTTTTCCCTTGTTGTACTTGGGCATTCCTCTGTCTATCTATAGGCTGAAGCGTCAAGATTTGATGCCTCTCATTATTAAGTTATCCAGTAAAATGAAGGGATGGAAGCCAGAGATGATGGCCACGGCGGGTCGCCACACCTTATGGCGGCGCTGCCGATGCCGTCCTGGGTGATCAATACCATGAATCGACGATGTCGAAGCTTTATTTTGGAAGGGCGAGGAAGATACTAATGGGGGTTGCTGCCTGTTACCATGGTCACGGGTGTGTATGCCCCAGGAGCTTGGTGGAATCAGGGGTTTTGAACCTGAAATGGTTTGGATTTGCGTTGTGCTGCAAGTGGCCTTGGCTGCGCTGGGAGGCGGATGAGAGGTTGTGCCACACACTGCGTGATACCACGGAGAGGGAGGTAGAGGCACTTTTCAATGTGCCTTGCTGAGTCAGGCTGGGATCGGGTGAGATGGCCAGATTTTGGACAGACAGGTGGATGAAGGTGATAAGTCTCCAATGTATCTATAATTTATGAAGTATTCATGCCATGTTTACAACAATTTTATATGGTTTTGTATGATTTGGATGGAACTAACCCGGAAAGACGTTGTTTTCAGTAGAACTACCCTGGTGTTGTTTTTTATGCAGAAATGAAAGTTCTCCAAATGCAATGAAACTTTTTGACGATTTTTTGGAACAAAAGAGGCACTAGAAGCTTCGTGGGAGGGCCAGAAGAGCCACGAGGTGGGCACAACCCACCAGGGTGCGCTAGAGGGGCTTGGCTTGCCCCGGTGGATTGTGGTCACCTCGAGGCCCATCTTCGCGTGATTCCAACACTAAAAAATCCTATAAATAGAGAAACCATCAGAAATAACCCTAGATTAGAAGTTCCTCCGCCGCAAGCCTCTGTATCCACGAGAACCCAATCTAGACCCAGTTTTGGCACTTCGTCGGAGGGGGAAATCATCACCGGAACCCATCTTCATCATCTCTATGGCCACCATAATGAGGAGGGAGTAGTCCACCCTCAGGGCTGAGGGTTTGTACTAGAAGCTATGTGTTTAATCTCTATCTCTCTCTCATGTTCTTGAGATATCATGATCTTTATATATCACAGGCTTTGTTAATATAGTTGGATCATATGGTGTTTTCCCCTCTCTATCTTGTTGTGAATTGAGTTTTCCCTTTGAGATTTCGTTCTTATCAGATTGAATACTATTATGGATTTGAGAACACTTCATGTATGTCTTGCTATGAATACCCGTGGTGACAATAGGGTATCATATTGATTCACTTGATATGTGTTTTAGCACTCAACTCGCGGATTACCGAGGTGACATTGGGGTAATCTATGCATAGGGGTTGATGCACGTTCTTGTCTTTGTTTCTTCTATAGAAATCTTGGGGCACTCCTTGAGGTTCTTTGTGTTGGATTGAGTATTATGGATTTGAAATTATTTGGCATTATTTTAGTATGAACTCTTGGGTAGATCGATCGGAAAGAATAGCTTCAAGGTGGTTTTGTACCCTACAAACAATTTCTTCTTATGTTCTCCGCCAGATAGGAACTTTGGAGTGATTCTTCATCACACGTTGAGGGGTGGTTATATGATCCAATTATATTAGCATTGTTGAGAGATTGCACTAGAGAAAGTACCGACCCTAGGCCTCATTTTCAAGCATTGCAATACCGTTTGTGCTCACTTTTTTTACTTGCTACCTTGCTGTTTTTTATTGTTCCAATTACAAAAATCAATGTCTACTATCATTACTACACTTGTGTCACCATCTCTTCGCCAAACTAGTGCACCTATACAAATTACCATTGTATTTGGTGTCTTGGGGACACAAGAGACTTTTTATTATTTGGTTGCAAGGTTGTTTGAGAGAGACCATCTTCATCCTACGCCTCCCACAGATTGATAAAGCTTAGGTCATCCACTTGAGGGAAATTTTCTACTGTCTTACAAAACTCTGCGCTTGGAGGCCCAACACGAGTCTACAAGAACAAGTTGTGTAGTAGACATCCAGCTCTTTTCTGGCGCCATTGCCGGGGAGGTGAGTGCTTGAAGGTATATCTTTAGATCTTGCAATTGAATCTTTTAGTTTCTTGTTTTATCACTAGTTTGGTTTATAAAAGAAAATTACAAAAAAATGGAATTTAGGTGGCCTCATATTATTCGCCTTTATAATGTCTTCCTTGAAAATGATGGAAAGGAAAATTGTGCTCAGTTGATAGAATAAGAATTCAATAAAATGGTTGGCATAAATGATGAGCATGATTGCAATGTTGTTAGTATGAATTCTATGAAAATCCAAAATACTAATGATGATTGCACTAGTCGTGATAAAAATGTTTCTTATAAGCATGTCAATTTTTGTGGAGTGCATAAAGTTTTGTGAAGACGTGCATTATAGGGATGATAGATTTTGTAAGAAGCATAAACATGATAGAACCAATTTTTTGCTCAAAGTGATAGATGAATTTGCTACAAAATTATGTTCTGTTTGTCCTATTACTTGTGAACTTTGCAATAAGATTGGTCATCTTAATTTCCAATGCAAACTTTGTCATGATCAAATTATGGCCGAATACTATAATGATTTGATCACCTTGAACTTTATAATGTGCTTTGTCTATTTTGGGGGAGTGAAGAATTGACACATAAAAATAGTTGGTTTGAAGTATTCATTCTCATGGACGACATTGATACTAATCTAAAAAATATCTATATGTTTTGCATGGTAAATTGCAATGAGGATGTTTATATTGCCAACTATAGAAAGATGGGAAAACCAATAGAATATAAAAGGAATACTAATGAAAGGGTAAAGATTTCCACTTTCCCTCCTATTGTCTCTCATGATTAAATAGGTGACGAGGAGGAGCTCCCTATTCAACCAATCTCATCAATAAGAAGCTCAAAAAAATTAATTAAACCCATACATGATGTGGTGAAGAATAAAATAAGAAAGAATAGAGGTAGAAAGGTATCTCCCCCAAATAATGTTGCTCATGTTATTGTTGTGCCTCATGAAAATTAATCAAAAAATAATTGTGGAAGATGATCCACTTGATGATGATATTGCTTCTTTGTCTTATGGCACAATGTCCGAAAGAACTATTGATGATGATTTTGTTATGACTATTGCTTGTTGTGATGATTATGATTGGGAAGATAATGATACTTCTTATAGTCTTTAAAATCTTTTTGGCACCAACATGGAAAATTATCATAACAATTGTTATACTATTGGTGCTATTCATACTATTAGTGATGAGAGTGATTATGCTTATGATATGCCAAGCCACAAGCTTGGGGATGCTATGTTTGATGATAATGACATGTTTGAGAATTTATTTGCTGCAATTAATGTTTGTCCCAAGCTTGGGGATGCTATGCTTATTGAAGATGATCTTTTTACTCCCTCTACTATGAATGATCAAATTTTCTATGATTATTGCATGCCTCCTATTTATGATGATTGTAATATTTATGAAAGTGGATTTGGAAGAGTGTCAAATTTAGATAATAATTATCCCACTATTTTGGAGGGTGTTGAATTTTATTATATCGATAAAAGTGGATTTGGATAGGTCATGACTTTATTTATTAATGACTCCGCTATTTTGGAAGAGGATTCAATTGACTATGATGAGAACAAAGTTGCTACTTACGATGATTATTGTGATTATACTTATGTTATAAAAATTAATGATAATTATTGTCATAATTATAAATATCCTTTTACTGAACATTACTCTTTTTAATGTGGAAACAATTTATATTATTCGAGTTTCATATGATACTCCCACTATTGCGAATGAGAATAAAGTTGCTTTTGTGGGGAGTAATAAATATTCTATGCTTTTGGATCATGAAAAGAATGCTTAATGTGATAGCTATATTAATGAATCCATTCATGATGTTACTAAAAATTATTATGAGAGAGGAACTTATGATTCATAATGCTCTTGTTATGTTTCAAATATTTACTTTTATGTGAGCACCATTAAAATCATCATGCCTAGCTAACATGCATTAAAGAAAAGCGCTTGTTGGGAGACAACCCAAAATTTACCCCTATTGTTTTGATGTGTTCACATGATTAAGCTATTGTAGTAATCATGTTTTATAGCTTTAAGTTCAATAAAGTGCGAAGTGAAGTATGTGGGATAGTATGGATGATAATTGATTTGATCTTGTTGCAAAACAGAAACTTTTGCGCCTACTAAAACAATTTTCAAAAATCATAGAAGTGACGAAAGTTTTTGAATTATTTACACAAGATAGATATATCGATTTTATACATCTTCCTAATTTTTTTAAAATTTTGAGTTACAGAAGAATGGTCAAAGCTCAGATTACTACAGACTGTTCTGTTTTTGACAGATTCTGTTTTCATTGCATAGTTTGCTTGTTTTCTAGTTTCTATGGATTATATTGCTCAATGTAAATTGTGGAAATGATAAGTTATAGTAGGAATTGTGTGAGAAAAATTATGAATCTTGTCTTTGACATTACCAAAGTGAATGATTTATCTTTATCCTACTAACCTATCTCACAAAGTCCCGTTAAGTTTTGTGTGATTGAATGTTTCAAGTTTTGGGTGAGATATCGATATGAGCAGAATAAGGAGTGAACAGACCCTAAACTTTGGGATGACCAAGGCAACCCATGGTAATCTTGAAGGAATACCCAAGCAACTAATCTTGGGGATTCCCTGGAAGGCATCCCCTCTTTCGTCTTCAACATAATCGGTAACCACAGTTGGAGCTATATTTTCATTTGTCACATGATATGAGTTTTGCTTGGAGCGTGATTTTAATTTCTTAGGATTTTCTTGTTGTTGTTTAGAATAATGTTTTGCATCTCTTACTTCAGTAAAAATGTCAAGTATAGCCTTTACCGTGCTTATTTTGCAAGTCTATATGTGGCTGTTTGAAAACATAAAGTTGCACACTAGTGCGTGAATTCTTCAAAAAAGTCAGAATGTGATAAAATGTTGAATTTTTTTTCACAATAAGCTATGATAAATTTTCCACAGTGTGGTAATTTTTCAGAATTTTTGGAGTTAGAGAAATATGAATCTTCTTGTATTTTTACAGATTGTCCTGTTTGACAGATTGTTGTTATCTTTGTATCGTTTAAATATGTTCGCTTATATAATGATTCTATTTGAGGATATGAGTATTAAATATGCAGAGACATTTAGTATGAAATGTTGAATAATAATTTTAGTGATTTGCTATAGTAGAGAATGATAAGGTTTTGCATTGATTTATACTAACTTATCTCACGAGTTCTTATTGAGTTTTGTGTGGATGAAGTATTTAAGATTTAGGAAAACCGTGATATAAAAGGAATTAAGGAGACACAGAAGCTCAAGCTTGGGGATCACTAGTACAGCGATGTCCTAAACAAATGGTTTAAAACCCCTTTCCACGACGGCAGTTGGAACCGTCACCAAGTGAGTGAGTGCGATAGGGTGTCCTTCCCACACGACCCAGAAAGCTTTGGGGATAGGGCCTCCTGGGACCCAGGCTGGGGCCGTGTGCGATCGGGCGAGGCATCGAAACCCAATCATTTCTGTAGGTATGTACATCCCACACGGTGAATCCCAGAAATCATTTTTGTAGGTATGTACATCACACATGGTGAATCCCAGAAATCATTTCCGTAGGTATGTACATCCCACACGGTGAATCCCAGAAATCATTTCCATAGGTATGTACATCCCACACGGTGAATCCCAGAAAATCATTTCCATAGGTATGTACATCCCACACAGTTCTTTGTGTGGAAACGTTTGTGCAAGGTGGCCTAACGCAAACAGTTCGCTGCCGGAAGCCGTGTTTGATTGTTAGTTGATCGAACACGCCTACTTTCTAGAAACCATGCGGGTTGTTTGAGTTCATCGCCCATGGTGCTGTCTGAGTAACCGTTTGCAATAGAAAACCCCAATAAGCAGGGTAATTAGCCTATTATTGATAATCCATGTACTAATAAAACTGATATTTCTTATAAAGCATGCTAGATATTTCATACCGTATAAAAGCAACCAAGATTTCATAATCGAATTACATCAGATAGCTTCGGCACTCAGTTACGCCATTACACAATAGCACCAAGTTTCACATGCAGCATCAAAAACCTTTGGAAAGTACCATCATACATGATAAATAGACAGATGAATCTCATCTGGGAAACTGCAGAAGCGGAAGGCAAATATTAAGCCTTCAGTGATGTTGAATGTCCTTGCAACTTTTGGCCAGTGGCTATGGATAATTGCCCGCCCAACCTTCGTCCTCTTCAGCAAGACTTCAATATTGTACCGTGGGTGTTGAATGAATACCTTCCTCGCCTCTTTACCTTGCAGGTGGTTTGAGAGGTAATCATCGGTGAACTGCTTTGAAAAGTACTGAAAACAAAGCCATGCATAACTCGCTGTTGTAAATTTTGAAATGGCGCAAGGGGTAAAAACAAGGTAAAAGAGTTGGTACCATCCTATAGTTGACTGATGTCTTCTTCATTATGCAAACAAAGATCTTGCTGTTATTCGTCGCAAGTTTCTTCATCCTAACAATCTTTCTGAGTTTCTTGACTTGACTGGTATTCATGGACATCTCATTTCCCCATATGCAAAATGAGTCGAATAGTGGGTCTAAGCCTCTGACAGCAGGACCTACATGTGCAAGACCAAATTGTAAGAAACCTAAATATTAGAATGATTCCTGCAACTGCACAATAGTGTGTTATTAGCCAAAGGACCCTGCTTGAACAAACCTCGATGGTAAACCATAGTGTCTCCCATTGTTTCCCTGCAACACACATAAGGAAGATCTTGATCAGGTTAACTGAGAGTTTCCATACTATCAGTAGAATATGTATTGAGTACAGCCAAATTCGATTGGTGTCACATGCATCACAATACAAAATTGTACTCACAACAAATGAAAATCAAATTGCAGAATTGAACCAAACAGTTAAATGGACAGCAGACCGAATGAACATGACATTACAGAATAGAAACATGTACTAGAAGATAAGACAGTTAACAAAACAAAGAATTCTTGAGAACAGTACTACGAAATGTAGCAATTGTTGGAATAAAGTGTTAACTGAACATTACATTTTAGAGGACCAAACTGTTAACTAAACATCAGATTGCATATTAACATTACAAAGGACAAATCACTGGAAGGCACTGGCGGTGGCCTCGAGAAAACATCACGAACTTTATTTTAAAGTAGACAACCGCGCGGCGGTGTCGACGGTGGCCTCGAAGATGAGGTGCTCCTCCAAGATCTGGCGGTCGACACGCATGTCAGCCATAGCGACCTCGTTCGCGCGTGTGGCCGCATGCTACTCAGCTCCACGTTATATTGCGTGTAAAATGGCTGTGGGTGGCGCTTAATTGGAGGAGGGGGCAGTGATTTCAGTGGAAGGTGTCGCTCCGTCGTAGGACAGGAAAGGAGAAGGATGGTGTGGGTGGGGTGTGGATTACCTGACCATATAGATGAGGCCGCGCAGCAAGAAGAAGGGTCGGCGGTGAGGAGGCTACGCAGCGAGAAGAAGAGTCGCCGGCGAGAAGGCGGCGCTGCAAGAAGAAGGGTCGCCGGCGAGGAGGTGGCGCTGCAAGAAGAAGGGTAGCCGGCGAGGAGGCGGTGCTGCAAGAAGAAGGGTCGCCGGCGAGGAGGTTGAGCTGCCAGTAAGCAGCAATGAAGGTTTGAACTTGGAAAGCAAGGAGGAACAGTAGAAATGTGGCTTTTGGTAGGAGGGAGGGGGCGGGGAGATAGATATTTCCGCGGTGGCAAAAAAATTTCACTCGGTGCCGCGAGAAACTGGCGCGCAAGTGTGGTTCAAGCGGGGGCGGTGGACTGTAGACGACGAAGCTTCCTGTGTAAGCCAGACAAGACGGTGCGCCAATATATTTTATATCGCATCCTACACGATTCTTTCTAGTAAACTGTTTGTGGTATACCTGATTTTTTCATTATGTTTTGAAAGACAAATAGGTGTTACAGAGGGAAAGGATGGTGTTTGAATTGCTAGAACATTTACGTACAGTGAACATGCAACTAGTACATGAGTGTTGTGTTGAAATTTGGAATTATTCCAGGTTCGTTTGGCATTTTTATGCATTAATTGAGTTTCTGGGCATTTAATGTGCATAATTCAAATTTGAACTACAAGCACATGCTCCAATGCACCAAAGTTTGCTGAAAAATCACATGTGTGTCTTTGGATGAATATATAGGTCTCGTGCAAGAAATGGGAATAAAATTCAAACATCTGGGTGTCGTGGCTCAGCCGGAATGATTGAGAAACTTGGTTTTTTAATTCTTGTAAATCCAAAACACGGCTAAAAATCATGAAACTTGGCATGGTGTCATGAACAGGCACCAACATGCTGCAGTAAGTTTTTTGGCCGAATTGGGACAAGCTTTGGTGTAAGCTTCTTACAAACCAGAGCTTCCCTCAAGAAGGCTCCTGGTTCCGAGAGGGAACATGTCACCTCCGTGTGCGAAATGACATACGTACACTGCCTTCTCCTGCCTTATTTTTTTGCACAGGCAGATTAGACCAAATAGAAGTATCGTGCTAAATTTTGGAATTATTCCGTGTTTGTTTGGCCTTTTTTATACATTAATTGAGTTTCGGCGCATTTAATGTGTATAATTAAAATTTGAACTACAAGCACGTGCTCCAGTGCACCAAAGTTGTTTGAAAAATCACATGTGTGTCCTTGGGTGAATTTATAGGCCGCGTGCAAGAGATGGGAGTGAAATTCAAACATTTAGGCGTCGTGGCTCGGTCGGAAAGATTGAGAAACTTGGTTTTTTAATTCCTGTAATTCCAAAACACGCCTGAAAATCATGAAACTTGGCATGGTCTCATGACATGGCACCAACATGCTGCGGTAATTTTTTTGGCCGAATTGGGACAAGCTTTGGTGTAGGCTTCTTGCAAACTGGAGCTTCCCTCAAGAAGGCCCGTGGTTCCGAGAGGGAACATGTCACCTCCTTGTGCAAAACGACATACGTACACTGCCTTCTCCCGCCCTAATTTTTTTACACAGCCAGATTAGACCAAATAGAAGTACTGTGCTAAATTTTGGAATTATTCTGGGTTCGTTTAGCCCTTTTATACATTAATTGAGTTGCTTGGCATTTAATGTGCATAATTCAAATTTGAACTACAAGCACAGGCTCGAGTGCACCAAAGTTGTTTGAAAAATCACATGTTTATCCTTGGGTGAATTTCTAGGTCCCATGCAAGAGATGGGACTAAAATTCAAAGATCTAGGCGTCGTGTCTCGGCCGGAAAGATTGAGAAACTTGGTTTTTTAATTCCTGTAATTCCAAAACACGCCTGAAAATCATGAAACTTGGCATGGTGTCATGACATGTCACGAACATGCTGCGGTATTTTTTTTGGCCGAATTGGGACACGGTTTGGTGTAAGCTTCGTGCAAACCGGAGCTTCCCTCAAGAAGGCTCATGGTTCTGAGAGGGAACGTGTCACCTCCGTGTGCGAAACGACATACGTACACTGCCTTCTCCCGCCTCAATTTTTTTACACATCCAGATTAGACCAAATAGAAGTAGCATGCTAAATTTTGGAATTATTCCGGGCTCGTTTTGCCTTTTTTATACATTAATTGAGTTTCTGGACATTTAATGTGCCTAATTCAAATTTGAACTACAAGCACAGGCTCCAGTGCACCAAAGTTGTTTGAAAAATCACATGTGTGTCCTTGGGTGAATTTATAGGCCGCATGCAAGAGATGGGAGTGAAATTCAAACATTTAGGCATCGTGGCTCGGTCGGAAAGATTGAGAAACTTGGTTTTTTAATTCCTGTAATTCCAAAACACGCCTGAAAATCATGAAACTTGGCATGGTCTCATGACATGGCACCAACATGCTGCGGTAATTTTTTTGGCCGAATTGGGACAAGCTTTGGTGTAGGCTTCTTGCAAACCGGAGCTTCCCTCAAGAAGGCTCGTGGTTCCAAGAGGGGTTTTTTTAATTCCAAAACATGTTGCGGATTTTTTTTGCCCGAAATTGGGACAAGCTTTGGTGTAAGCTTCTTGCAAACCGGAGCTTCCCTCAAGAAGGCTCGTGGTTCCGAGACGGAACGTGCCACCTCCGTGTGCGAAACGACATACGTACACTGCCTTCTCCCGCCTTAATTTTTTTACACAGCTAGATTAGACCAAATAGAAGTACCGTGCTAAATTTTGGAATTATTCCGGGTTCATTTGGCCTTTTTATACATTAATTGAATTTATGGGCATTTAATGTGCATAATTCAAATTTGAACTACAAGCACATGCTCTAGTGCACCAAAGTTGTTTGAAAAATCACATGTGTGTCCTTGGGTGAATTTCTAGGTCCCATGCAAGAGATGGGAGTGAAATTCAAATATCTGGGCATCGTGGCTCGGCCGGAAAGATTGAGAAACTTGGTTTTTTAATTCCTGTAATTCCAAAACACGTCTGAAAATCATGAAACCTGGCATGGTCTCATGACATGGAACCAACATGCTGTGGTAATTTTTCTATCCGATTTGCGAAGGCGCACACATTAACAATCAACAAAGTCATTTTGGAACAAGTGTTGTCACGTTACAAATCCGAAACGCAAGTATTATTGAAACCGTGGGCGTTCGACTTACCAATTACGTGCGGCCACGCGTCCCCTTTTTTATTGGCTAGGAGGTGCCGTGCGGGGTAGCTATTTGAGTATGGGAAGCGTGCGATCAGACCCCTGCGTGTGCTCATCGGGAGGAGAGCCCTTTTGACCGCTACCCGCCGCACACCTCCCTCCCAACGTCTCCATTAATGGCGCCCGAGCACCTATTCTACGACGTGGCTATATGTCTCACTGGACTGAGATTTAAGAGAGAAAAATGAAAATCTGAAAAGTAAGTTTTGCACGGATATTGAAGTAAGATCTGACGGACCTATATAGCATCGACTGTGACTTATAGAAAGCATGATGAATATAAGGATGATGAAATTGGAGAATAATTGTCTTACATATTTATAAACATAATTTAAAAAAGCACATGCGGCAATGCCCGATATACACAAGGGCAAAAGAAGAAGGGAGCCACAGCAGGAACTAGTCTCCGCGGCGGGCGGCGACGAGCTCTTTCTCGTCCTCAAGATGCTGGTTGAGAGCATCCACGGATTCCTCTAGCAGCCTTCTGCTCTCGATGCGCAACATGGCATTCTCGTCAATAAGTTTCTCAATGATGAGACCGGTCCTCTTCAACAAGGCAGTGGTCTGCTCCTGCTGCTCCGCACTTCCGACGATCTTCGCCCTCAGCAGGTCACGCTCGGCTTGGAGGTTCGCATTGCTCTCATTTAGTTGCCGGATGACGTTGGTAGACTGTTCAAACGAGGCTTGGAGGTCATCCTGCAACCTCGCTCACCTAGAGATCTGATCCATCTACCTAAGGACGAGGGCACGCATGTGCCTGTAAGAGTCCTCACCTGCCCGCGAGGCAATTTCCCAGGCCACCGCAGTGTGGGACGACATCTGTGCTGCATTCGTGACACGGCGGGACATCTCTTCTTCTTTCGTGGCGCGGTTGGACCAGTCTGCTACATCAACAGGGCGGCGGGTCCTCCGTGCTGCTTCGGCGGCGCGCCGGGACCTCTCTGCTGCTACGGCCGTGCGGCGGGACATGTTGGCTGCTTTCGCGGTGAGGTGGGACATCTCTCCTGCTCCCACTTCCAGGCTCACCTCTTCCTGGTGGCAATCTCTCGACCCAGAACTCACATTGGCCATGGCGGACGCAAGGGAATGATGATGAATGACTTTTTTGTTTTTGACTTTTTCTGGATGAGGAGTTGAGGAGGAATGTGCAGTCATTTTCGAGTAGTAGTATTTATAACCGCGTAGTAATACGCTCCTAAGTGGGAAACCATTTAGGTTTTGATCAGTGTGAACAGGTTCGCAATTTGAAATGTGACGGGACGCATGCTCAAAATTTACTGACAGTTATAAGTGCGGCATTATTCCCGGAAGGCGTAACGTGGGCACGTACGCCTTCTCGGCCGCGTATGTGGCGTTTGCTCCATAGGGTGCACTACAATAGGCAATGTCAGCACCATCGTGCATGGTTCTTTTAATTAGAATGTGTGTGCCCGTCTAGCGCACACACGTTGATCTATCTAACTATTTCAGTTCGTTGTGGCTAATCGCAAATAGTTCATCCATGTGAAGTGTATGCCATCAATCGCAGACACTTTGATCTGCTGACCCATTTCTGTTCTATTGCCTAATCACAAACAGTTAATCCTTCTAAAGCGTATGCCCTCAATCACACACACCTTGATCTGTCTGACCATTTCTTTTGTGTTGCCTAATAACAAACAGTTCATCCGAGTGAACCGTATGTTGTGTATCGCACACGCCTTCATCTGGCTGCCCGTTTCTTTTGTTCCTCCTCATCGCAAACAGTTAATTGAAATGAACCATATGCCCTTCATCGCACACGCAACTAAAACCTGAACCATGGTTGATGCATCCATCATCGCAAACGTTTTATACATTTCTGACGGTTTTCATACAGCACCGTTTGCGATTATTGCATCGCACATAGTTTCTCGAAGGGTCTCTGATCGTAGTGTCGCGTTAGCAGCATCCTACAGTAGTGGATGCCCAAGGCATCCCGAGATTATATTTCAATAATTCTTAAGCATCTAAGCTTGAGGAGGCCCCGGTAGGCATCCCACCTTTCTTCATCAACAATTATCAGTTAGTATCGGTTGAGCCTAAGTTTTTGCTTCTTCACATGAGTTGTGCTATTCTTGGAATGTAATTTATTTTCTTTTGCTTGTTTTTTTAATAAAATACTTAGATCTAAAAAAATTTAAATAAGAGAGAGTCCTCAATTAGCTACCCCTTTAGTTAACTACTCGCTTGATCTTCACTTATATCTTTTTGGAATTGTTTGTCATTTACTCTTGTGCTTCATTTATATCCTATGAGTAAATTGTTGAATAAATTGAATGTAATGAAGTTGAACTTATATGTTCATATCATGCCTAGTGGTAGCTTCACATTGGGCTTAGAAAGTGAAATCTTTTGAAGTTTGACAATCACAATATTGGTCATACAAGCAATTCATGAATGATTACTATAAGGAAGAGAACTTCCACATGCAAATATATTATCTTGGACATGTTCTATGATTGTGAATACCCATTAATTATTTTCAAACTTTAGCATATTAGTTGAAGTTGGACAAGGAAGACAACGTAATGAGTTATGGTTGTGTATATTTTCATAGAACTTATATTGTCATGGATCCTCCAACATGTGGTGTTTGCCTAGGATCTTTTGCTAGGCAAAATTTCGTACTAAGTAGAGATACTACTTGTGCATCCAAAAACCCCTTAAACCCAGTTTCTTGCCATGAGTGTCCACCATAGCTACCTATGGATTAGATAAGATCCCTCAAGTAAGTTGTCATCGGTGCATAAAGCAATAAAAATTGCTCCTAAATATGTTTGATCTTTTATTGTAAGGAAAAATTGAGCATTGTACGAACTTGTGATGGCAAAGTAATAAAAGCGACAGACTACATAATAAAGGTTGCTATCATAAGGGGTAATATAACGTGACGTTCCTTTGCATTAAGAGCTTGGGCATCCAAATAATAAGTGCATGACAACCTCTGCTTCCCTCTGCGAACGACCTATCTTCTACTTTTCAGTATTTACTTTCATGCAAGAGTCAATAGAATGCATTCTCATTTCAACATCAATTATTCTCTAGTCGGCAAGCATCATATGGTGAGAGAAATCTAGGCACATATGGCCAGTCAAATATATTTCATCATGATTTATTATTGTTGACAATTATCTTTATGAGAAATGAGTTGGGAGGCGAAACATTAAGCCCCTATCTTTCTCTGTGTTGATGGATGCCATTTGTTCTAAAAATATGCTTACAGTACTAGCAATCATAGAAGACTATATGATGATTGAGTATGTGGAGCTCTTACTTAGACTCTGTTGAATAAGTTGAATTGGAATTGTTTGGTGACTAAGAATATAGGTTGTTGAGTTTCAAGAGAATTAATTGTTTGAACTTTAACATGTGAATTAGTTGCTACTTTAACATGAGAACTTTTACAAGAAAGAATTGTTCTTATGATGCTAGGAAAAGTAAATGAAATTATCATTGATCAAACTTATGCACTTTGCTAGCATTCACACTTCAGAAATTATTTCTTTTATCATTTACCTACTCGAGGACGAGTAGGAATTAAGCTTGGGGATGCCTATACGTTTCCAACGTATCTATAATTTATGAAGTATTCATGCCATGTTTACACAATTTTATATGGTTTTGGTATGATTTGGATGGAACTAACCCGGACTGACGTTATTTTCAGCAGAACTACCACAGTGTTGTTTTTTATGCAGAAATGAAAGTTCTCCAAATACAATGAAACTTTTTGATGATTTTTTGGAAAAAAAAAGAGGCACTAGAAGCTTCGGGGGAGGGCCAGAAGAGCCACGAGGTGGGGACAACCCACCAGGGAACGCCAGAGGGGCCTGGCTTGCCCCGATGGGTTGTGGTCACCTCGAGGCCCATCTTCGCGTGATTCCAACGCTGAGAAATCCTATAAATAGAGAAACCATCAGAAATAACCCTAGATCAGAAGTTCCGCCGCCGCAAGCCCCTGTAGCCACGAAAAACCAATCTAGACCGTGTTCCGGCACTCCCCCGGAGGGGGAATCATCACCGGAGGCCATCATCATCATCCCTATGGCCACCATGCACTACAAAAAAATACACTTCCGTGATGATACGTGTTTGTCACAGTAGGTCGCGTTTTTTGTCATGCATGTACATCCATGACAAATTTATGACAGAATCAAGATAGTCATACCTGTGCTGTCGTAGAAGTGTTCCATGACATTACCAAAATTATCATCACGAAAGTGTCCACTTCCATGACGATAAATCGCACGTCACAGAAGTGCTTTCGTCAAGGGTGACCGACATGTGGCATCCACCGTAACGGAACACCGTTAAGCTATCGGGTCGTGTTTTGGATCCAATAACCCGTTAACAGCACCGACCAATGGGGATTTTCCACGTGTAAAATCATCATTGGCTAGAGGAAACACGTGTCGGCTCATCGTTGGGACAGATATCATCCACTCATTGTACAGGAGGCGCCTATGATAGGTCGACACGTGGCACGGCCCAACAGTGGCCCATTCCGGTCAAATAGGCCGGCCCAGTAAAAATTAGTAGGCCGGCCCATATAAGGCCTACTTGTGTCAGGTCCATTTAAGCCCACGGCCCATACGAGATGTGCCAATTCGGCCCGTTAAAGATTTGACACCATTGCAGCCCATCGTCAGTTCGAGCCCGTTAACAGTCCGCTATATATTTGGGCTCAATATCGGCCCGATGAGATTTCAGCCTGTTAACGGCCCATTTAATGGATGGGCCAATTTTCAGGATGTACATCTTTTGGCCTTTTAGCGACCCATTTAAATGTTGGGCTAATTTCTGGCCCGGTGTGTCTTTCAGCCTGTTGACGGCCCATAAATCTGATGGGCCATTTGTAGTCGGACCTGAGTTTCGGCCTTTTAGCGGCCCATTTAAGTGTTGGGCCAATTTCTGGCCAGGTGTCACTTTCAGCCTGTTGACGGCCCATAAATCAGTTGGGCCCATTGTAGTCGGACCTGAGTTTTGGCCTTTTAGCGACCCATTTAAGTGTTGGGGCAATTCCTGGCCCTGTGTGCCTTTCGGCCTGTTAACGGACCATAAATGAGTTGGGCCATTTGTAGTCGGACCTTAGTTTTGGCCTCTTAATGGCCCATGCCCTTCATGGTCCAATACCAGCCTGGTTTCTCTTTCGGCCTGCTAAAGGCCCACAACACATTTGGGCCGTTTACAATACGACCTGACTTTCGGCCTCTTAGCGACACATGCTCTTCATGGTCCAATACAAGCCCGCTGTCTCTTTCGCCTGCTAAAGGCCTACAGTATAGTTGGGCCATATGTAGCCCAAACTTAGTAACGGCCTGTTAACGGCCCGTGAAATAAATTGGGGCCACCTGTTGCCCGCTTTGATATCGGCCTGTTAATGACCCGAGAGGTAAGAGGGCCGACCATTAACTTTCGGCCTAGTAACGGCCCATTAACTTAATGGGCCCACTAAAGTTCGTTCATGTATTTAGGCCAAATTAGATAATTTGAGCCCATTACGACGAGCAAAGGTACGACATACACGGAATAATGTTGCACATCCAGAATATATTACAGGAAATTACATCCACTGGGCAATCAAAGATTGATGCCAGTGCAAATAAATGAGCAGAACCTAACCATGTACAACTTCACAATCTGCAACCTCAGCACAGATGACGCCCATAAGCATGTGGGCAAGTTCTTGCTGCTTTGCCACACTATCTCTGAAAACATTGATCAGTTGTTGTGTCGCACGACTCTCCACCTCTGATTCATCCACCATTTCCATCATTGCTTCAGCCATTAATTGGTTCACAAACATACATTTATTCCGTCGCATTCGAGACAGAGGATACTGAACAGATTCAGATGGCGATTTTGGCAGGCTTGTATTATTGATAGTGGAGAGTGTCTTGACCACTGCATCATAACATAAATTAGGACGGGAACCAAACAGATTAATCATGAGTTATTGCCATATTACCTGGCCTAGATTTACTAGAAAGAAACAATGGGGTTGCCTTGCTGTTTTCAGAGTTTGTCTTTTTATCTTTAGCAGCCTGCACAAAATTAACACACTAGCATTGCTATCATTGGCCAAGTCAGATGATAGGAAAGCAACATTGACACAACGAACATTTGGGCAACTAGTCTACACCAAATTAACACAATATGGCACAGCTATCATCAGCCAGGTAAGGTAATACGAAAGCAACATTGACACAATGAATGAATGGGCAACCAGAGAAGCACTACAATTCAGTAATGTGTGTGATATGAGATAACACATTCATGCAGCTCAGTACGCAAAACTACCAGGCAGTTTTCCTTACAAAAATCAACATTGGCGCCTTTAACATTTTGCTACAACTAATTTTAGATCAGATAAAGGTTAGATTCTGGCCGATTAATAAAATACATGCTGATGTAAAAATATAGTGATATACAACATGTACTTACATCAGCACTGGAGCACAGAGAATTCCCGCAAGATATTTTCCTCGAATACGATCCCAATGGAGGAAGTCTTGTATCGTTTAACCTTACTTTCTAAAAGAGAGACGGGTAAGGAACATGCATAAAATATGATCAGAATGCTATAAAATTTCATGATGCGAGGATACGCACACGCTTCTTAGAATGGAGTTGACATTCTTTTGCTGGACTGGAGCGGACTAGTTCTTTGGCCACTGGAATCTGCTTATTATCAGTGGGAGTTGGGTTTCTCTGTGCAGGAGCAGTATCTATGAAAAATGGAGTTGGTTTATTATCTCCTGGCGTTTGGATCTTTTGCAAAGACCTGGTTTGTAACCCTTCAAATTCTAACATAGCCATCTTCCCCTTGCATGCCTTATATAGAAGAATGGTGATTCAGTTATAAAACATGCTACAGCAGAGATGGAATAGGTACTGAAGAATAGAAAGGCATGACATATTGACATGTATTCACTCCATCCGGAAATAAATGAATGGGTCTAGGCGTATTTCAGTTCTAGATACATCCAGTTTTATCCATTTCTGCGACATTTAATCCGGACGGAGGGAGTATGATGTAAGAGCTAGGAATATGACAGAACAACACAGTAAAAAAACGCTGAAAAACCCACTGCAGAACCAAAGTATTCAAACCCACTGATATGAGATAGTACACTCATGCAGCTCAGGATGCAAAACTACCAGGCAGTTTTCCTTGCAAAAATCAACATTGTGGCCTTTAATCATAAATTTTGCTACAACTAAATTTAGATCAGATAAAGGTTGGATTCACGCCGATTAACAAAATACATGCTGATGTAAAAATATAGTGATATACAACAGGTACTTACACCTACATTGGAGCACAGAGAATTCCTGCAAGAATCTTTCCTCATAAACGATACCATTGCAGAAAATCTTCTATCTATTAAGCTTATTTTCTAAAAGATAGATGGGTAAGAAACATGTAGAAATATGATCAGCATGCTATAAAATCTCATGATGCAAGGATACGCACATGCTTCTTAGAATTGAGTTGACATATTTTTGCTGGACTGGAGCGGACTAGTTCTTTGGCCACTGGAATCTGCTTATTATCAGTAGGAGTTGGGTTTCTCTGTGCTGGAGCAGTATCTATAAAAACTGGAGTTGGTTTATTATCTCCTGGCGTTTGGATCTTTTGCAAAGGCCTTGTTTGTAACCCTTCAGATTCTAACATAGTCGTCTTCCCCTTGCAGAGAGATGGAATAGGTACTGAAGAATAGAAAGGCATGACATATTGACATGTATTCCCTCCATCTAGAAAAAATGGATGGGTCTAGGCGTATTTCAGTTCTAGATACATCCTTTTTTATCCATTTCGGCAACATGTAATCCGGACAGAGGGAGTATGGTGTAAGAGCTAGGGATACGACAGGACAACACAGCAAAAAAACACTAGTTGAATGTAAAACTGTATGCTAGCGGAATACGTACAGAAATAACTAAGGCAACATACACGTGTATGATTGGGAAAATAAGATGGCATTGCAACAGAGCACTAGAACATCACTTCAATGTAAAAAAACATGGTATGGTAGACAGATGAAGTACATACTAATGAATAACAATGCATAAGATATTCAGAAGCATGATGTCCAAATTAAGCAGATGGCATTGCGATAGAATAGAATGACAGTACTTGAATTTGAAAACATGTTATCATGAATGGAATAGGTACTGAAAAACAGGAAGGCATGACATAGTTACATGCATGATCAGCATGCTAAGCACATGGCATTACAACAGAGTAGATACACTCCAGGACATTATATGCATGGTGTACCCATATCACATGCCAAGTTAGAGCAAGGACCTTGTGGGGTGAAGAAGATTCATCATCTTTCTGCAAGTCTTCTGAAGAACTACCTTTACATGTTCCATCATATTGGGTATCATTGACATCAAGTTTATTGGCCTTTACATTGCTCCGTGAGGTTCTTCTGGATATATCAGTGTGTGTAATTATATCTGACATGCATGGAAGACAACTAGTAGTTAAATTTATGTAATGAGTGCCTGTAGGAGACGACATAAATAGTAGGACTGGGGTTAACTAGCAGCAACAGGTCTCATAAACTAAAGGGAGAACACAGATGAAAGCTACAGAATATGTATCGTTTGTACTCAAGATTAACTAGATGGCACACAAAAGTATTAAAGAACAACATAGGAAATACTAGAAGTGGTATAATACTATAATCACCAGCCTGTGGGATAGCATTGGCTGATGGATGATAACTATGGAACAGTGTTACCTAAAGAACAAGTATCTTAGCTGAACTATGGAACAACGTTAACTCCTGAACAAGACCCGTAAGAGATCAGCATGAATATACAGTGAAATGTGATGATCTATTTTCCATGCTTATATGAATAACAAAGCCATAAATGTTGCACACAAGTAAGATGAGGGTGCAACCTATCTGGCTGCCATCCATAGGAGTGAGCATCATGTGCTGACTTGTCGATGGCCCTGGAGTTGTTGTGGCTGTGCATGTCGGGCACGCGCATTCGATGCAGGGAACTGTTGAGTGGGGACTATAGCTCCCTTCTGGTGTATGCTTCCCTTGTTGGAGCAGCTGCGGTGAGTCGGAAGACGGTGTGTCTGAAGATGCAGATAACGCATAATGTTAAGAACGACATATCTCTTTGATATGAAGAAATACACTAAGAGATCAACAGCAAGGTACGAGAGTGGTCACACGTCTGTTGACTGAAGACTAAATTGGGGTCACACGATTTTATTTTATTTTGGTACTGTCCGATCTACGCCAGATGGCTGGCCGTCATGTGCCTCCCGGCTGACACTGTTCGGAATCTTCCCCGAAGAGCCAGCGACCAACGGCAGAGCAGCCTGCCTCTGCCATCCGTGGCCCCGGCCAAAACCCCGCTCCCCGCCCCACCGCATTGCCATGGTTGCGCCGCCCCCGGGCCAATCCACAAAGACTCCCCGTCATCTAGATCTGGCGGCGGCAGTACCTTCAACCCACGCAACTCTAAAAGATAGCTGTCTAAGCGCTGCTTTCGCGGCGAACTTTGCGGCCCCACACCCTTACGTTAGACACCAGCCAACCGGCAGCCTAGGAGCTCCGCCGCCTCGAGGGGTGCTGCTTCCCATTGCAAATCGATTGGCCCAGAATAAAAATTCAGACAACTGACGCCTAAATAAAGTGATTTGAGATGAGGGTGCGACCTATCTGGCGGCATGGTGAAGTAGGCAGGTCCAGCTGCCGAGTCGGTGAGGTCGGCGCGGTTGCGGTGGCGACCGGCGGCAGGGAAAGAGCGATGTCACGACGGTCGATGGCTACGCCGAAGTAGCGCTAGGACTCTGGACGGATCCGAAGTTGGAGCCGCTCCGGCACCATGAACAACGGCGGGGGTGAATCGGCTCCGGTACGGTTCACGCGACCATCGTCGAGGCAGCACCAGTAGCACGGAGTAAGAGGCACATGGCCTAGTGCACGACGGCAAATGGACAGCGTCTCCAGCATTAGGGAGGAGTGCAACTATGAAATTGTTGCAGTGGGGGCGCCATGGAGGTGGGGCTGAGGTTTCGCGGCTTGGGAGAAGGGAGCTTCCCGGGGAGAAGGTGATTTGGAGCTCACGAGGTATAATGGGGGAGGGCGAGGGAAATTGGGAGGGGAGTGGAACCATGTCTTACGGACGCATTTGTCTGAAATGTGAGGGGGAGTTACAGTTCTACCCTTTCCTATAGGCTTCTCGGCTTGGGTCTGTGTACTGAGGGTCGGGGATAGTAGAGTAACTTTGCTTCTCTGGGCGCGAGCAATTTTGGGCGAGGAGGGCGTGTTTTGAACTATAGTGGGCGCGAGCGATTTCGGGCGAGGAGAGCGTGTTTTGAAATAGTGGGCGCGAGCTATTTCGGGCGAGGAGAGCGTGTTTTGCCGAGCATGGTCTATGAATTATTCAACACATGTCATTTCGGCCGAGGAGAAGGCGCACTTGGATGAAGTTACGAACCTACCCTCGATGTACAACGGGCCAATTGATGCGTGTCCCACATAGGACGGTAATTTCACGTCTCCCATTTATTTGATCGGGCGAATTCCACCAAGCAGAGAGGATGTTTAACGGTTCGTTCAAATTTTGGGAGAACGAGCATCCACGTCTACCTTACCAAGTCGATTCGGATCAAATTTTGAAATATTAGCTTGCCATTTCTTTTTTAGATCGAGAGATGATGCTCGGGAGTAATGTGTTTTTACATGCTCGTTGCTAGCGATTTACTATATGACAAATAGTTGACCCACTCAAAAACGCGAATCAAACCCAAAATGAAATATCTCGATTCAATGAAATAGCTCGTTCAGTAGGTCAAAATAGTGAACTAAATCCAAAATTGAACACCTCAATCGAGTAGCATGTTGTACAGTATTATAGTAGTCCATGAACATGTTGAAAGTCAAATTAATAAACTTGTTTGATATACGCATATATCCGTTCATGTGTGGATTGCAGACAACATGTTCTCCAATTTAAATATTTGAATGCAAGTTTATATCGAAACATGGTTTATATCAGTCTTTGATGCATAAAACGCGACCTCCCCCTCTCCCGGACTCCTATTCTCTCTCTCTCTCTCTCTCTCTGACAATCTTCAATTCTGTCGCACGCATCCGACACAAAAACCTTGTTCGTCCCTCTCCCTTCCTCTCCATCTCTCTCTCTCTCTCTTTGTGTGTGTGTGTGGGGGGGGGTCTTTCTAGTTCGCATGCATATATACACCATCTATAGGTCTCTCTCGCACACTATGTATGATACTCTAGCTAGTCCAAGCTAGATATCTTGGGTGCACTCATCGTACGCACACATATTCCTTGGCTCTTTGCCTGTAACTCTCTCACGCACCACTATGTTGTCTCGGAGCTCTTCCCCCTCTTTCAAACTCTCCATCCACCTAGGTCACACATACACATGCATATCTCACTCGCACTCGATAGGCCCATCTAAAACTCTATCTCCCCCCTCGTTCTCTCTCCATCTCACACGCACACACACACAATCTCATGCCCAACTAGCCAAGTATGATGGTCTCTCACTCAATTGTAGGCACACGCAGTCCCCCTATATGTATATGACTAGCTAATATTAGTCTCCATCACAAACATGAGCATGGTCTATCTCGATTTCTCTCGGGGCATCTTTCTATCACGCACGCACTCCCTCGATCTCCCACCCATATAGTCCCCTCATGTTCTCGACGGGATCTCTCTATCACAAACACACCCTCTCTCCCTCCCCATGCGTCCATGCCATCCATGTGTCCCTCTCGACCTTTGTTCCTTGTTGGCCACACCACTATTGGACATGTGCTACAGGGGTGTCTCTCTCCATTGCAAACAATCACACACTAGCTATCTTCGTGTATCTCCTCGCCTCGCTTTTCCATCTCGGAGATGCATGCGTGATATGTCTGCATAAGAAACGAAAAACACACACTCTCTCTAATTTATCGTTTGTTGTCACTTTCTCTTTCACACACATACTCTTTTTGCACACTTACTCATTCTCCTTCACACGCACTTGATCTGTCTCGACTGAGGCACTCTCCTCAGTCCATAGCATATAGTTTATTGAAAAGTCAAACATCACAAAGTTTGACCATGTACGTGGAGAAAAAGAATTACATCTAGTACGGCAAACATATACCATTAGATTCACCATGAGATGTAGTTTTGTATGATGTATCTTTGGTATTGTAGATATAAAAAACATTTGCGTAAACCTGATAAAAGTTTCCAAAGTTTGACTTCTAAAAAATTTACATGCACTGCATTATCGAGCGGATGGAATATCTCTTTCCCCCTCTCAGCTATCTGACGCACCAATCAACCTTATTGGGGCTCCTCAATCTCTCTGAAACTTTATTGGTCAGTTTGGTTCATGACCTGACCCTCATGCCTTGATGGCCGGTACTGCCTGGTGTGGACGTGAGATGTAAAATATTTCTGCATGGCCAGGCTTGTGTGGTGCTGAAGCGTTTGGTTCATGCCTGGGCCAGGCAAAGCATCAACGTCCCATCAATCAATCCATGCATCAATTATTTAATGCTAATATCCATCCATGTTGCTGTTAGCCTCGTGGCCACACGACCAGGCGTTCGAAATCGGTCGCCTGAGCCTGGCTACTTGCAGTGTCTGGAGTTCAGCCAGGCTAATTAAAGTGCAAGGGAACCCAGGCCAGGTGGGCTTTCTTTTTCACAGGGTAGCAACCAAACAAGCATGCATGAAATCCAGCCACAACCCCAGGCCAGGCAAAAGATGCTTAGGACGCAAGCCAAACTGGCCTTATATCTCCCTGGTTCACACATACACATGTCTCTCTCGCGCTATACATATAGACCCATCCAATACTTTCCGCCCTTGTTCTCTCTCCATGTGACACGCACCCCCCTAAGTACCATAATCCCTCAATCCATCATAGGCGCAAGCACTCCCCCCCTCCTAAGTATGATTATCTCTTACTAGCCAACAGGAACACACGTATTGTCTCCTTCCATCCATACGTCTATCTCGATATCTCTCGGGGCATCTTCTATTGCGCACACACCTTGTCACTCGATCTCCCGCCCATGTAGTCCCATCACAATCTTCAGGGGATCTCTCTATGACAAATATACACTCTCTCCTCCCCATGTCTGCATTTTCTCCGTACGTCTCTCTCGACCTCTCTCCCTTGTTTGTCAGACCCCTCTTGGCCACGTGCTAGGGTTCTTGCTCTCTCGGTTCCAAACAACCACACACTATCTCCTCACCTTGCCTCCGTTGTCGAAGATGCATGTGTGATATGTTTGCATAAGACATGCATGCCTTTTCTCTACTTTTATCATGTGTTGTCCATGTCTCTTTCACACACGCACGCACACTTTTTTCACTCTCTCTCTCTCTCTCTTGTTAGGGACTCTATCACGTCCATAAGCGTGAAAAGTCAAACCTCAGAAACGTTTGACCAGGTATATGTGGAGAAAAACATTTACATCCGGAATGATCATTAGATTCATCACAACATGTACTTACTTCATACTATCATTTATCTTTGGTATTGTAGATATAAGTAATTTATTTATAAACTTGGTCAAAGTTTCAAAAGTTTGACTTAAAAAAATGTTGGAACTACATTATCGAATGGAGGGAGTAGCTCTTTCTCTCTCTCTCTCTCTCTCTGCTATCTCTCACAGGCCTCCCCTCTCACTCGAACTCTCTATACCGACGGATTATACGCTCACTGTGTCAGCGTATAGTTCCCTCCACATGCTGCCTTGTCAGCTCATGTTCTGTATCTTCGTGTGCTGGCCCATGTGCCAGTGGGTGAAAATAAGTAAACTAGAGGCCCATCTGACACGCGGTGAAGTAAACAAAGTTGAAACCACTCGGGGTAGCACCCCACACGCTAGTAAATTGAGGGTGCATTGAGGAAAAACTTCTTGCGCGCGAAGGATGCACTCGCGCACAATTCACCACTGTGCGGCGGCATGCACAGAAGGACGCACTCGCGCACACCCAGCACACAACACACACCAGCACATGTGTACACCGGCGTCGCCGCCGGTTGAGATGGACGGTGAGGCAGCCAACAAGCAGAGGCGGCTCGAGCCAAAACCGCATCCGGCGAGCCTGGACTTCATCAGCAGCCTCCCCGACGACACGCTGCTCGTCATCATCGGCCTCCTCCGCACCAAATCTGCCGTGCGGACCGCCCTGCTCTCCCGGTGGTGGCGCCCCCTCTGGCGCTGCGTCCCCCTCAACCTCACCGTCGACAGCTTCCTCTGCGACGGGGATTGCAAACGCATGGCCGCAGTCTCCAAGATCCTTTCATCGCACCCTGGGCCAGCCAAACGCCTTGACATCCTCATGTTTAGTACCAACTGCAAGATCCAACCCAAGTTCGACGAGTGGTTCTTATTCCCCACCCTAGATCAGCTCGAGGAGCTCAGCTTTGAAGCTGGACGATGTCGCTCTCTGCCCCCGTCTGCGCTCTGCCTCACACCAACGATGCACCGCGCCAGCTTCAGCTCCTCCTATCTTCCCCAGATTAATGTCGCGCCCGCTCTTCTTCCCCCTCAACTCAAGCAGCTCGACCTCTTCGACGTTGTCATCTCGAAGAAGGCTATGGAGCACCTGGTCCGCAGCTGTAATGCGCTCAAGTACCTTCATGTTGAGCAGATCCACGGGTTCATTAGCCTCCACATTGCCTCGACGAATCTCCGATGGATTTATGTGTCTTGCTGGCCCCACAACAAGACATCAATTGGGAAGAGATCACTCCAGCTGTTCCACGTTATGGTCATTGAGAATGCGCCTTTCCTTGAGAGATTGCTTGTATCGGATCTAGAAGGTCCAACAAAAATCAGGGTCATTGACGCGCCGAAATTGACAGCGTTGGTGTACTCGTCTGCCAAATTCTCCTGGTTTACTCTTCCAATTTTGTAGTATGAAAATCTGACCATAGATTTAACTGTCAAAATGTTAATGCATGTCACTAAGAACTATATCGTTGGATTTGTATTTGAACATAATTTCAAATGGTATAATTTCTAGTGACATGCATTGGCATTTTCTTAGGTAAATCTATGGTCAAAGTTTTATACTAAATACGAGGTAGTATTACAAAAGTGGGCTATGTAGGCCAAAACATGTGCCAAATTCACTTGTGATGCATTTGGCATCGATGCCCCTCCATTGCTCACCTGGTGTCCCAATCTGGATCACCTACTTTGCTCCGGTGCCAAATTAACTCACGCAATGAAAAAACACTGCGTGGGAGAGAGAGAGGACCAAGGCAATAAAAAACACTTGTTTGGGAGAGTGAGAGGCTGGTGTAGTTGGTTTGATTGATTTGTTTATACATGTGGGTCTGTGTGCACAGCGGTGCCAACTCTCTCACATCACGAGAGCGGTGCCAAAATCTTTTGATTTGACATCGATGCATGTTATGTGGCATACTTTTGCGAAATATGGCATCGACCACATAGTGGAAGGCAACAAATGCCCAAGCTCTTCACGTGCTCCTAGTTAAATGGGAGGAAACAGAAAGAGAGAGAGAGAGAGAGAGTGAAAAAATATCACTAGCCAGCCAACCCTATCGTATGAGCGAATGATATTGGTAACTCTTGATGACATGGCAATCTTATGCAGCCAGCTGGACTAATATGTTCTCTTCTTTTGTAGATAAAAAAAGACCCGAAAGTGAAAAATGTGCTGCACTATAACAATCTCATTGAATGCCTTGATCTCCATCTTACAGAAATTGATTTGATCGACTACCGAGGCAGCACATCTGAGATTAAATTGGCCAGGTTCTTTGTTCTGGAGGCAAGTGTGCTCAAGGTAATGAGGTTTGGTTTTCTCTGGCGCAACAACGAATGGCGTGCTGATCACCGCAAGCGTCTAAGCCTAAATGACAAAGTCTCCGCGGAAGTTGAATTTGTTTTTGAAACATCAAGTGGCTAGAGACTCGAAAACTTATTTGCCCATTAGTGACTTGTCAGGGCGGTGGATTTTAGTTTGTACGATAATGCTGCATCCACCTAAAGTAACGAAAGTTCTTACGTAAACTTCCTAGTAATTCCCTCTTCGTAGGTGCAGCATTAATCCTAACATTTGTAATATCAGTTTGAAACTTGTAATATTGCCGTGTCCTATTCCTACGTTTTCAAAATCCTGCGAATCAAACAGGTCCTGAGTTGGTGATGATGTCGTGCCTCCCATCTTTCACCAATAGCCATCGGATCTAGATCTGACGCATACAAACCAAGCTTCTCCATTTTTGCAAAAAGATGCCCGCACTTGTTCCCTATTTACAAACAACTCCTTGTCTCTCACAATCAGCCTCATCTCCTCCCCACCACATCTAGGACTAGAAGGCCGTGGAAAAATCTGGCGCGATGGCCGCTGCCGGAGCCGTCCAACCCCAATCTTGAAGTTCCATGCAATGCACGGGCATATATGGACGGGAAATTATGTCGAACAGGGCTAGTTGTAAGCAGGCTAGCTCTACAGCCATGATGATAGTGACTGCAGACGGTGAGGCTGACTATGGTATGCCGAACACAGTGCCTATACTCAGGTGTCATCTCCGGCGCAGGGTCTTGTCACTTCACTGTGAGGAGCAGCACGTAATAATTTGACCAACGGGTAGTATAGTACTAGTACTTCTACTACTACATTGGTAGTACTACTACTAGTACTAGTAACACCACCGTCTGGATTTAGGAGTACTACCACGTCCATCTGGATTTTGTTATTTGACTAGCAATATCTAGTAATGCATGTCACCAAAAATGTACTACTCCCTCTGTAAATAAATACATGGTGTTTTATTCCTATCGGTGAGAGAACTTAATGTTTTTGCTACTCCTAACTAGAGTACTAATAGGATTACATGCAATGAACTAAACACTGCATGTCATGTTTGGTAGTCTCAAGTCATTGAAAGCATGCACGGCCCACATCTCTCATTGGTTGATATGTCACGAAATAAGAAACAAGGAGGGAGTTAATGCACCGTGCCTAAGTATTTTGGGATTATTTGGTTTTCGTAAGGTGACTTACACAACATTTTTGTTTAGATGCATTAACATTTTATTAGTTAAATCAAAGGTCAAAACTTGGCGCAAAATGCAAAGGGGACCAATAAACCAGTAAACATCAAACTTCTCTCGTTTGGCCCCAACTAGAGGTCCGGTGAGAAGACTATACTGCACCGGCACGGAGGGGGGCGCAGCTTCATTGACTTATGGCAACTGCCTTTGGGTGAATGACACGTGGCCCCAGGGGGTGGCTGGCCCACCTATCACACAGCCAAAGGCAGGTGCAGACGAGGGCCAAGGAGTAGTACGAAATCCTACGCACCTACGCACGCTAATCAAGGGTTGAGTGATCCCTCGAATCGCAAGATCATTTGACTAGAAGCTACGCTAGACCCATGGAGGCGATGAGAGCGAGCATCAGCCGGCTGTGCCAGATGGTCCACGATGCCGGCCTGCGGCCCAGCACCGAGGAACGTCTCCAGGTAGTATTTCTTGAGGCTGCCAGGGCGAGAGGCCGCTTGGACGACAACTTCGTCTCCTTGTTTGATGAGGTCCTCATCGGTTTCCTCGACAAGTTCACCGTCGTCAAGAAGCTTGCGGACGACTTTGACGTAAGCCTCCAGCCGATGCGCCCAGGCTCTGCGATGCCCACCACCCTCAACGGCCACTATGGTAACAACCTCTTCGACGCGCTGGTGTCCCTGCGACTACCCGCCGTCGCGCCGGAGAATGTCCACCTCGAGGTCGCGCTCACCGCGCAGCGCCTGGCGCAGCAAGACACCATTGACATAATCACCCACGTCTACGCGCAAATCGTCCACAAGGACTACTACATGCAAGAGGAGGACGGTAGGATGCTGGCCTTCTTGGAGCGCAGGGCAACCTTGGACGGCACTGTTCAGAAGCACGTTGAGCTCGCCGCCAACGCCACTGCTCCTCACACGTCGGTTGGTGACATGGCGCACTAGGGCGTGAGGATGTCGTTGAATGTTGATGGATCCATATGTATTTTTATCTTTCCGTCAAATCCATGTAGTAGTATATGATACTACAATAATTATCTTACCTTTCGCATCAACTTCATAATTTTCGTACGTACTCCATGCATGAACGGCGCCAGAACCAAACTTCTCATTACTCTAGGCAAAATCGTTATTTTCTATCTATCGGTCGCGCCATGGAGCAGAACCAAATTTTACAAGTTATGAGTTCAAAAGGAAAAGCCTGCCATGTTCGCGTCGCACCCCCACACGGTTGGTCCGGCACGCCGCTCAAGTGGGAATGCGTGCGGTGTTGCATTTTCACTTACAAGTGGGCCGCAGTTGAGAAAACCGACTATCGGCAAACCCCCACCCCGCCCACCGCGCAATGGCTGAGAAAACAGGAGGGAGAAGAGATGGTTGTAGCACGGACTCCAAGAAAATTGGTGTCAGATGGGACTCGTGTGGGTGGCATGTGCCGTACTGCTAGACGTGAATGCTAGTTATGGCCCATGCCACCCCACTATATCGAGCCTATATCGAGGTACGTAGAACAAACTTCCTACAGTCCGTGCTCAGCCCTCCTCTATCTCTCTTCTCAGCCAGCCAGCGGACGCGTGGAGCCCATCGTCTGTTTGCTCACATGTGGCCCCACATGTCAGTGAAAATGCAAGAGGACCCACTGAACCTGCACATCTTTCACCTTGACGTGCTGGTGATTAAAAACAAATCCAATAAAGATCTTCGATGGCCGCTTTTGGAGTTACTCAAGAGTAGTAAGATTCTATTTACAGTTTAACCCAAGATGCACATCCCGTGGCTTCTACTACCACTCTATTTTCTTTCATGACACGACCTAGATGTTGGATGTCCCACATGTCGGCAAAAGGAGGAAGAACCCGACCAAATGTTCGGTTCTGTTCTCGGTTTAGACTAGTTGTGCTAACTTAAAAAATTTATTGTGTACTCCCTCCATTCAAAAATACTTGACTTCCATTTATCCAAAACTGGATGTACCTATATACTAAGACATGTCTAGATACATATATATTTTGACAAATAGAAGGCATGTACTATGCAACAGAGGGAGTAAAATGGATGCAAGTTTTTGTATTGGGAAGAAGAGTACATCCATATATTGATAGAGCGCAATTTAGTAGATGTTCTATCACTTTTAGCTAGCACAGACGCAAGATCGAGCCTCCGCAGATCAACAATGAATGCATCGAGAAGGCACTAGCCCAACTTACAGGAGTAGTAAAATGTATTCTTGTGGTTCTTGTTTTCTTTGGTCTTCCTTTTCTAGTCAAAATTATCGTTGGAGTTCGTGCAAAACGGAGGTGCGTTGGAGTTGGCCTTACAAGTGGGACCGCAGTTAAGGAAACCGACTACCGGCAAACCCCCACCTCGCCCGCCGCTCGATGGCTGAAGTTAGAGAAATGACATGGTTGAAGAGATTGCTCTAGCACGGACTCCAAGAAATAATATCGTGTCAGATGGATGTCGTGGTGGTGGCGTGTGCCGTACTCCTGGACGTGAATGCTTGTTCTGGCCCATGCCACCCTACTACTCCTACTACTTACTCCTACTATATAGTACTAGTATCGAGGATTCGAGGTGTTGGTTACGTACAGGGAACACATTAACATATGGCTACAGTAAAAACACCCGCCCGACGCGCGAAGCATGTGAAGCTAGTACAAATAGTGTACTACTATTGTTGATTGGCCTCATCCGATAACCTGTTGCAATGCACGTACAATTATGTATTCGGAAAATATTTTTTTGCCTCGTCACACCACTCACTCAGAGAAGCGACTCGAAAGCCATTCATAAATTTAGTAAGTTTATCACACGCATATCATTTTATTACATACAACAGGTCATCAACCCACATCGACAACGAGGATACATTATAAATACTAAAGTTTTCACCACACAACAAATAACAAGCAGTGAAATGAACTTCAACTCAACCATTCCTCGGCGTTGGAAACGCTTGCTTTGAACCACAAGTGATTCTCTGGGATGGGCCATCGATTGTCAATCTGGAAACCAACGTAGGACTGATCATCCATGCTTAAGCGGCCTACTATATCCCTACCAGGGTAGGGAACCACACAAATGTCCAAGGTATAGACATAGTAGCTTCTCATAAATGGAACTGTTACCGTTGTGTCAACAACAGTTGGATCGCCTTTCACCATCATCGAATAGTTTTGTCCAAGGAAGAGCGAGTTTTCTCCAAGACTATCAATTCTGTACCAGGGAGAAGGAGTTGGCGCTAGCACACTAGTATCCATCCCGAATACCATGCAACAGGTGTTGGAATAGGTCCGGAGAGTGCGACCATGGGAGACACCTGCTTCCTTAGCAGTAACATCATCAGTGGGCTGTATACACACAAGAAGAGGTGATCCATCGGAATTAGTTTCCAGGCGCCACAGAGTATATGGGCGCTGCTCGTCCTCATGCTCGTGATCATCACCATCGTCATCTCCCCCTTGGTCATAAAAATTTTCAAGTATAGGTGGTGGGATGTTCACAGGACCTTGGAAACACAAGAAGAAGGTTAATTAGTAAAGGGAAACTTGCTAACCCGCATGCATGTGGATGAAACAATTATAATTATGGTGGAAGACAAACGTACTGAAACTACTAGGATGCCATGAAAAAACAGTGCCACGAGTGGTGGCAGCAAACACAAGGCCCTCGTATTGAATTGCATCACAGTACTCATCCGTGTACAGAAACTGATTTTTGAGCAATATCCATCGAGTGAAACCATCAAGGACGGCAACAAGCTTGTCGAAGATAGCAACAACATCATAGTTGTTGTAATTCCAAGAGCGGTTGGGAACTCGACAAATTGCTATCTTCCATAGAATACAGTCACCATGATCGTATTTGAACGTGCGTACATTACCGGTGTGCTCAACCTCTGGGCAGTGTGCTGAGATTTTTGGAAGTGGAACCCGGTGACGAGTGTACACATTCACAAGTTCCCACTCGTAGTTGGACCCAGTGTAAACAACCCAATCTCCATTTGCTCCCGCCCAAGCCTTGCCCTCAAGCGATGGCATCTTAACATCATACGTATCATTATCAAGCGGCATCAACTTGCACAGGGCGAGGCCTCCGTCGTGCTGGCACCAGTCATCATCAGGGTCACGGCGAAGAAGATAGGGGAGATCAAACCGCTCCTTGACTCTTAGGTTCTTTGTAATGATGTTATTAGTTGAGTCGAGAATGGGCTTGAACGAACCTGCCATGCTAGCCGAGGTGATGACGTCGGACCGATCAATGAGTTCCTCCACCACGCCATCTTTCAGATCGGGGCAAGAATAACGGGGTCATTTCCGGCCTGTTCCCTCCATGGAGAAGACGATCGAACAATGGCAGAAGAAAGGGTGAAGGGCTGAAGGAAAATTGAGGAGGGAGAGGAAGAGCGTGTGACGGTAGTTCCAAATCGAGAGGGAAAGGAGAAGAGTCGGTGGACGATTGCGAGTTTGCCACGGTTCATGAAGAGGCGCCCCGGCCTACACGTCCGTTCGGAAATACTCCTACTACTCGCCGTCGTCTCACTGATATGTTGGAACGGGACCACATGTCAACGAAACATGGTGTGTAATTTCTCGTACAAAATGCGATCTGGCCACGTTGGCCCGAGGTGCCGCATTAGTTATCAACCTTTATTTTTTTTAATGGCATGCCGATTAGTTTTGAAGCACGACTAACTGGTACTGTACGCAGAGAAAATACAAACTACTCTACCACTACTCCACCTCCAGTACTAGTAGTATAAAAAAGATATATAGGCTGGAGCTTGAGCGCTTTCTTGCTAAGGCCTGCCCACTTGCTTCTCACACTACCACCCTCTCTCCAGATCTAAAAAAGATAGCCCCTCTCTCCCTCCTCACTAGTGGTCACAGATCCGCCGGGGAAGAAAAGAACGTGCAGCGTTAATGCACTCATCGTCGGCGAGCGAGGTCACGCACTGACGACAAGGCCGTTCTCTCAGACCTAGCGCCCGTGCGGATGGCCTCCGTCCCCAAGCTCGCTGCCGTAGTGTGTGCGGAGGACGACGACCACGAGCGAAGCCACTTCCCACTGACCCTCAGGTATGCTACCTCTTTTCGAACCATAAACTTGTTCTATTGCCCCATCTGCCACGTCATTGCATGTGGATCTTTTTCCACTCCACCATCTTCCCAATTTACTATCCTCTGCTCTGCTGGCCACGCAGACGAAAACCATAATTTGCACTATTAAAGGAAACCCTACTTCATGCAGACTAATCCATGTCTGGGATGAATAAGGAAAGGAAAGGAGACTGTACTGTCCAAGAGAGTACGCATCGAACCCGCATCTAGGTTGAAAAGGGGAAAATCAGTAGCTAAGGAATGAGTCTCGTGTCTCTTGGTTGAAGAAGGGTAGAAAGGCATGACAACGCAATAGAGAATGACCAGGTCGATCGGTTTGTTGTCCTCGCATAGGAAAAAGGTGGCTAAAGAGAGCAAAAATGGGACGTAATCCACATATGCTGCCTGGATATTTGTTGCTCTAGGCAACCATACCTCCCTCACCACTCTGCGTCCGTGGAGGTACATCGTACTGGTGCGCCCATTGTCTGAATGGGCCTCCCATGCTCTTATTGCCACTTTTTTTGCTGTTAGTATAACACCAGCAGTCAAGTCAAGCAATGCTACTGCTAAAGTGATGCCACATTTAACTAATGTTGCTCTCAGCCTAATGCCGCCGATAAATTTAAGCAATGCCATTTAATGTCACTGGATTATTTCAGGGTTAGCTGTTGATTGTGGATGTATTAAAGATTTTTCAGCTAAGGCATTCCAATGCTGTTGCACAGCCAGTATACCAACGATGAAACTTGTTACTACCTTCAGATTTTTGCACTGTTAATGCTTATAGATTACATACCTCACTTTCATGAGATAAGTTAATTTTTTTGTACGGTGTCACCAAAATGCCAAGGTGCTGATGTCATTTTATTTTGGTTAAACTGCACAGACAATTATGAATACAAGAGGAAAGGTCAAGAGTGGGCACCTCCTCCTCTGGCTGTTCTCTTGATTCGTTCGATCAAGTTTTTATGCTTGATCGATTATCAAGATTGGGATAGCAATTTTTAAGGTCCCCCCGAGTTCGAAATGATATTTACCATGGAGGTACATGGTTTCAATTTTTTTATACTGTCATTAGTTAATAATGCTAGTTACCTTCAGACTTTTGTATTTGGTTTAATGCTCATGCAGAGCTAGTATACCAATGTTGAAACTTGTTACCTTTACATTTTGTATTGTTAATTCTTATAGAAACCTTCCAGTGCTAGAGTTTATTGAAATCTGTTCAGTAAAACCATTGTATTGTACCCTGTAATAAACTAACTACTCTACTGTTGCACTAGCCACTAGATTAGTGTATATTTGTAGTATTCGAATGGTGTTGCATTAGCGTATGGACATAAATAAAGTGCGGCAAGCTTTCCCAGATATGTGCTCAAGAAAACTACTACCTGTTTTCTAAATACTAGACATTTGGGTACTTTAAATTGAACCGCAAAAACGTCTTATATTAAGGAACAAAGGGTGTAGAGTTCACTCAAATTATCCTGGTAAAGCTAGTCACGCATTTGTTAAAATTAATGTTCATTATGTTATCGGAGTAGGTCTGTATGTTTGTCTCTAATGCCTGTCGACTACATACCTGACATCATGATGTAATGTTAAGTCATTTCCTTTTGTACAGTGTCACTGAATTGTCAAGGCGGTGATGGCATTTTATTTTAGTAGAACTGCACAAAATTTGCTTAAAAGAAGAGGAAAGGTCAAGAATGGCTCAGTTTTTCAGAAAAAACTATGTATGCCTTCCTGACATCAGCTGATGTTGCTTTATTTGTTCCTTCAAACAGGTGGTTAGAAAAAGTCTTGCTACCTCTTCCCATTATGAAATTGGAATGCTTATATTTGTGAGTCTATGCTTCAACTAGTGCCACTTTTAGAGTAATCACACTTTCAATATCTATGCAAACAGGGATGCTCGATTTTAGTGGAACTGCACAAAAAGTCCAACTGGTTCAACATTAGGAGCATGTTTTTTCCAAACCTTTATATTCAATTGGTGGCACTATGAGCTGTTCATTACAAAGGTACATGGTTTGCTACTATCTTGCTACTCTTTTTGTATTGTCATTAGATAGTAATACTAGTGGTTTGCATGTGAATTTATTGGCAGGGTGGACCTACATTGGAGGTGCAGGACAAGATTCAATGATTGGATGCTCAATTTCGGTTGTATTGATTTCACCTCTTCCATCACTGCGAACATGGATATCCTTGGTCTGATGAAGAATAGGTGCTATATTTCTACTCTAAACCAGCAAATCAATTTAGTATGAAATTGTCCAGGGCAAAACATAACTGTATCAGATTGTCCAGTGCAAAACATGACAGATGCTAAGCGGAAGAGACATGTTTAAACCAAAAATACAAGGTGTGGTATATGTTTACTAGCTGCTTGATATTTGTGCAGACAGAGATGTCTGCCCGTCGCTATTTGGCAAACAAACAAAGTGTCCGCAATTTTGGTTAAACTACACAAGAGAATAGTATAGTCACTGCATGCAGTGCCATTTGAAAATATACACAAAAAGATTGGATGGTCACTTCATGGACTACAGAAAAGTAGTATTGTACTATTTGTTGGCCAACACTAGGTGCTTCATTGCTTTGGTCTGATTATACAATGGGCATCATTTTGCCTAAGTTAAAGTTTGTATTTCGAAAATAGTCTTGCGGTGTGATCGAGAGAAGACCAAATCATATTACAGTGGATGTTCCTCCATCATGTGTGGTTCATTCTCATGGTTCCAGCTGTTGGTGAAACCACTTACGTTTGCAAGAGGAATTGTAGACTTCACAAACAAATTTGTCTTTCAATCTGTACTGAATGTTGGCCAAGAGAAGCATGCATGTTAGTAGGAAGAACAGATGTTTTTTCTAGATCTCTGCTTTTGGAGCCACATATTTGTATATGATCTGTGAATCATTGAGATGCATTAACATGTTGATCTTATGTATGGGATTCGTACTAGTTAGTTTTAGTTGCGACGCGAGATCCGAAGTGGCTGATCTTTGCTTTTGGAGCTACATATTTGTATATGATCTGTGAATCATTGAGATGCATTAACAGTTACCTATTTCTGTTCGCTCAGTGTTTACAAGTTACTGGTCGATCACTAGCTAGCCTACAAATGCGCTCCTAGCAGTTTTATTTGCGACGCAAGATGCGAAGTGGCAGTTTTTTGAATAAAAATGCCTACCTCTGAAGAAACTAACAAGCTACACTATCGATCCTACACAGATAAAAATGCTTACCTCTGAAGAAACTGACAAGCTACACTATCGAGCCTACACGGATAAATAGCGGATCACACACGTACTACCTCCTTTCCAGTTTGCGGGGCTCAATTCAAGAAACGACTTACTCGATCCTACATGAATAAATAGCGGATCACGCACGTACTAGTACCTCCTTTCCGGTTTGCAGGGCTTAATTCAAACCTCTCACCAACCAAGGTACTCCCTCCATCCGGGATTTATTACTCCCGTGAGCAAAGCAGCAAGACCAAGGCATGGCAATAATTAACGGCATGCAGAAGTTTAAGCCTAATTAATTCCAGCGATTTAGGTGGCTGCATGCGTGCCCTCGGCTGTGACTCGTTGCATGCTGCTTCGCGTACTGCCTGCAAGCGATTCTGAGTGCCTGCATGCAGCCGGCCGTAATTAAGGTAGCTAACTGATGCGAAAAAAGATACGCTTTAAATCCATGGAATCATTATTGACAAGGAGGGAGATGATTTGAGTGCACTCGTTTGACCGCCATGCCGGCGTGCAACCCAGACGGGACGGGACGGCACAGTCATAATTTCAGTTTCTCTAGTATTCCACGGCAAGCTGGCGCGCTAAGCCATTATGCATTGAATTCCGATGATTGTCACGCCACCTTACGCCTATAAGTACTATTTCCCGGCCTTCTCAGGTGCCACCGTGACCCAACTCGCCATATCCTCATAAGCCCCCACCGGCCCTACGTTACTCGCCACGTCCGCCATGCCCCCGCCCGTCCGCGGTAGGCGACGCCGGAGGCGGTCACCACCGGAACTAGTGTTCGGGTTTTCACCGGAAGGCAGACGGAGGGAGGATGCATTCTATCTGTCTTTAGATGGCAATGCGGAGATCGAGGACTTGTTGGAGCGCGACCGCATGGCGGAGGAGCAGGAGTTGTTGGAGCGCGATCGCCTGGCGGAGGAGCGGCATATCGCCGATTTGCGCTGCCAGCGGGACATGGAGCAGCAGCGCACCAACGCTCTGGGTCGCGAGCAGAGCACCCGCAACTGGGCCGACTATGTGGAGGCTGGCGCCCGGCAAATAGCCCTAGAGGCTGTCGGGCACGCACGCGTTCGCGACGCCGATTTTTACTACCAGCTCATCAAGTGGGTTTCCCGCTTGGAAGCCGAAGCTTCGGTGGACCACGCCGGCATGGAAAGGGCCAACGCGCGCGAGCAACGCGCCCTATCGCACCTCTGGCAAGTCCGAGGTGAGGCGGAGGACGCCGGTGCCGGCGTTTAGCATGGACAGCAGATGGCGGCCGGCATCGTCTAGTTAGCTAAGAGTAAGTTAGTACTTGTACGCTACTAGAGTGTTAGTGGGAGTAGATAGTTAACTTGGCTATGATGGTTGTCAACGTGGAAGTTCAGTACTCTATATGTGGATCAGACCTGTTACTTTGCTCTGAATGTTGAACTTCCCATTTGAACGTATGGAATGGGTTGTTATTTTTTTAAATGGGTTGTATTTGTCCTCCACGGTTTAGAGGCTGACATGTGGGCCTAGCAAGTTGACGCATACACAATCAGGAGATGATTGTACGTGGAGAGGATGACAGCAGGGACCCGCCAAGGTCATGGTAGTACGCAAGCAAGTGCCTCCTTATTTCAAGACAATAAAAAAATGGCTCCTCCTAGTAGATTTCTGACATCTGGGTCCCATGCCATTGTCAACGTAGTCAATAAACGAGAGAATTGCACAACAAGCGGCTGACACCAGGGACCCAGCAGCTCGCCCAGTTATTTTTGTTTTGGGTTAATTTGATAAATGCCACTCCAAATCTGGTGTATCCGAGAAATGACACTGCAATTTCCGAACTTTGAAAAATGCCATTTCATGCCATCTCTAGTGGCATTTTTCGAAGTCTGGAGTGGCGTTTTTCAAAGTTTGCAAACTGCAGTGGCGTTTTTCAAAGTTTGCAAAAATTGCAGTGGCATTTTTCAAAGTTTGGAAATTGCAGTCGCATTTTTATGAATCAACATAATTGGAGTGGCATTTATCTAATTTGTTTTTGAGACGGAAGCAGGGTGTCAACTGGGCTGTGCGGGACACTCTGGCCTGTCTAGACAGCCTTTTCTTTTATGTTTACCATAGACCAGCCCAGTAGTTTTTTTTTTCTTTCTGAAAATGGCTAGCCCAGTTCTTTTGTGATTTGTCAAGTAAGTCGCTTTATCAGGCCTGTTGGGCTGCAAATATATCAAGACGAGGAGAGCTTCATTCGGCTGGCCGAGAAAATGGCCTATCAGTAATGAGAAATGGGCTGTACATTTTTAAAACACATCAAACCGGCAATTATTTTCAAATATCTTTTTTTTCATTTCGAGATTTTAAATTGCATTGATTTTTATGCGTGGACAATTTATTGGATTTTATATTGATATACATTTATTTTTAAAATCAGTCTGAATGTGACTCGAAATTTCGGGATTAAAAACAGTTCAGACCACACCGACATATGCAAAATTTCGTATAATTTTTTAACCGTGGCCACAATATGGGCTGTAATGCTAACATAAAGAATATGGGCTCCTAAAAACCCATAAGAATTAGCAAATGGGCTGTAAATTATTTGAAATAATGGCAGATGGGTTGTATGCTGTTTTCCACATATTTGAGGCTTTCCACAGATGGCATGTATACTGTTGGATGTCCATCCAACGGCCATCGTGCTTCTTCAATCTCTGCTCTTCCTGCTCCAGCCGCTCAAACAAGTGCCGCCGGGACTGCCTGCTCCCTCCTCCCCGCGGCCGGCTGTGCAGCCACGGAGGCCTCACCGCCCCACCGTACTCCCATCGCTGGCCTAGCCATCCCTGTACTCACCCACACCTGCTGTTATTCTCCGGCGACGGCAGACGAACCAGTAAACCCTCGTACAGTCATACTCCCCTCCGCGTGGGAAACAAAAACAACGGCCAAGTCTTCCCTGCCTCCGTGTCATTCCCTTCCTAGGCCTCACCGTCGTCCACCACCCTGGTGCTCTCGGCGTGGCGTGGTCAGCGTGGTCAACGACCGATATGCATCTGAAGTGGACTGTATGTGGAGAGGCTGACAGCTGGGTCCACGGCTGCACGCAAGGAAATGCCTCCTTATTACACGCAAAATAATGATTTCCTCCACCTGACATCTGGGACCCACCGAAAGGGCCTCTGTATTTCGCGAAAAAAAACGTTACCGCCGCTGACAGCTCGGACCCACCAGATATATCTTCGCACGCAAGGAAGTGCCTCCTTATTATGCACAAAAAATGAATACCCCCTACTAGCTGGGACCTAGTATAGTGGGCCTACTAAGTTGATGGGGACGAAGGGCTTTGTCAACTTAGTCAATATGCACGATTCTAGCTCGACTGACCGTACGATGTCCATCCAACGGCTGTAGTGCTTCTTCAACCTCTGGTCTTCTTGCTCCAGCCGCCCAAAGCAGCGCCTGTCGTGCCGCCTGCTCCTGCCGCTAGTGGCCGGCTGTGCTGCCGTGGAGGCCTCACCACCCCCATACTACTCCCACCGCTGGCCAGGCCATCCCTCCACTCCACTCACCCACACCCCATGTTATTCTGCGGCAAAGGCAGCGCGACTGTACCAGTGAACCCTCGTACTGTTGGAGATCGTAGCAAAAAATAAAAAAAATTCCTACGTTTCACCAAGATCAATCTATGGAGTCAACTAGCAATGCGAGGAGAGTGCATCTACATACCCTTGTAGATCGCACGCGGAAGCGTTCAAGAGAACGGGGATGATGGAGTCGTACTCGCCGTGATCCAAATCACCGATGACCAAGTGCCGAACAGACGGCACCTCCGTGTTCAACACACGTACGGAGCGGATGACGTCTCCTCCTTCTTGATCCAGCAAGGGGGAAGGAGAGGTTGATGAAGATCCAGCAGCACAACGGCGTGGTGGTGGATGCAGCAGTGATCGCAGCAGGGCTTCGTCGAGCTTCTGCGAGAGGGAGAGGTGTAGCAGGGGAGAGGGAGGCGCCAAGGCTTGAGGTGTTGCTGCCCTCCCTCCCCCCTCCTTTATATAGGCCCCCTAGGGGGGTGCACCGGCCCTAGGAGATGGGATCTCCTAGGGGGGCGGCGGCCAAGGGGGTGGAGTACCCCCCAAGGCAAGTGGAGGCGCCCACTCCCCTAGGGTTCCCAACCCTAGGCGCATGGGGGGCCCAAGGGGGGCGCACCAGCCCACTATGGGCTGGTTCCCCTCCCCACTTCAGCCCATGGGGCCCTCCGGGATGGGTGGCCCCACCCGGTGGACCCCTGGGACCCATCCGGTGGTCCCGGTACAATACCGGTGACCCCGAAACTTTCCCGATGGCCGAAACTACACTTCCTATATATAATTCTTCACCTCCGGACAATTCCGGAACTCCTCGTGATGTCCAGGATCTCATCCGAGACTCCAAACAACTTTCGGATTACTGCATACTCATATCTATACAACCCTACCGTCACCGAACCTTAAGTGTGTAGACCCTACGGGTTCGGGAGACAAGCAGACATGACCGAGACGACTCTCTAGTCAATAACCAACAGCGGGATCTGGATATCCATGTTGGCTCCCACATGCTCCTCGATGATCTCATCAGATGAACCATGATGTCGAGGACCTAATCAATCCCGTACTCAATTCCCTTTGTCAATCGATACATTACTTGCCCGAGACTCGATCGTCGGTATCCCAATACCTTGTTTAGTCTCGTTACCGGCAAGTCACTTTACTCGTACCGTAATGCATGATCCCGTGATCAACCACTTGATCACATTGAGCTCATTATGATGATGCATTACCGAGTTGGCCCAGAGATACCTCTCCGTCATACGGAGTGACAAATCCCAGTCTCGATTCATGCCAGCCCAACAGACACTTTCGGAGATACCTGTAATGTACCTTTATAGTCACCCAGTTACGTTGTGACGTTTGGCACACCCAAGGCACTCCTACGGTATCAGGGAGTTGCACAATCTCATGGTCTAAGGAAATGATACTTGACATCCAGAAAAGCTACAGCAAACGAACTACACGATCTTTGTGCTATGCTTAGGTTTGGGTCTTGTCCATCACATCATTCTCCTAATGATGTGATCCCATTATCAATGACATCCCCATGTCCATAGCCAGGAAACCATGACTATCTGTTGATCAACGAGCTAGTCAACTAGAGGCTCACTAGGGACACATTGTGGTCTATGTATTCACACATGTATTACGATTTCCGGATAATACAATTATAGCATGAATAATACACAATTATCATGAACAAGGAAATATAATAATCATTTTATTATTTCCTCTAGGGCATATTTCCAACAGTCTCCCACTTGCACTAGAGTCAATCATCTAGTTACATTGTGATGAATCAAACACCCATGGAATTCTGGTGTTGATCATGTTTTGCTCTAGGGAGAGGTTTAGTCAACGGATCTGCTACATTCAGGTCCGTATGTACTTTACAAATCTCTATGTCTCCATTTTGAACACTTTCATGAATGGAGTTGAAGCGACGCTTGATATGCCTGGTCTTCCAGTGAAACCTGGGCTCCTTGGCAAGGGCAATAGCTCCAGTGTTGTCACAGAAGAGAGTCATCGGGCCCGACGCATTGGGTATGACTCCTAGGTCGGTAATGAACTCCTTCACCCAGACTGCTTCGTGTGCTGCCTCCGAGGCTGCCATGTACTCCGCTTCACATGTAGATCCCGCCACAACGCTTTGCTTGCAACTGCACCAGCTTACTGCCCCACCATTCAAAATATACACGTATCCGGTTTGTGACTTAGAGTCATCCAGATCTGTGTCGAAGCTAGCATCGACGTAACCCTTTACGACAAGCTCTTCGTCACCTCCATAAACGAGAAACATTTCCTTAGTCCTTTTCAGGTACTTCAGGATATTTTTGACCGCTCTCCAGTGTTCCATGCCGGGATTACTTTCGTACCTTCCTACCAAACTCACGGCAAGGTTTACATCAGGTCTGGTACACAGCATAGCATACATGATAGACCCTATGGCCGAGGCATAGGGGACGACACTCATCTTTTCTCTATCTTCTGCCATGGTCGGGCATTGAGCCAAGCTCAATCTCGTACCTTGCAATACAGGCAAGAACCCCTTCTTTGACTGATCCATTTTGAACTTTTTCAATATCTTGTCAAGGTACATACTCTGTGAAAGACCAATGAGGCGTCTCGATCTGTCTCTATAGATCTTGATGCCTAATATATAAGCAGCTTCTCCAAGGTCCTTCATTGACAAACACTTGTTCAAATAGGCCTTTATGCTTTCCAAGAATTCTATATCATTTCCCATCAACAGTATGTCATCCACATACAATATGAGAAATGCTACAGAGCTCCCACTCACTTTCTTGTAAATGCAGGCTTCTCCATAAGTCTGCATAAACCCAAATGCTTTGATCATCTCATCAAAGCGAATGTTCCAACTCCGAGATGCTTGCACCAGCCCATAAATCGAGCGTTGGAGCTTGCACACCTTGTCAGCATTCTTAGGATCGACAAAACCTTCCGGCTGCATCATATACAATTCTTCCTTCAGGAAACCATTAAGGAATGCCGTGTTGACGTCCATTTGCCATATCTCATAATCATAGAATGCGGCAATTGCTAACATGATTCGGACGGACTTCAGCTTTGCTACGGGTGAGAAAATCTCATTGTAGTCAACCCCTTGAACTTGTCAATAACCCTTAGCAACAAGCCGAGCTTTATAGATGGTCACATTACCATCCGCGTCTATCTTCTTCTTAAAGATCCATTTATTTTCTATGGCTTGCCGATCAACGGGCAAGTCAGTCAAAGTCCATACTTCATTTTCATACATGGATCCTATCTCGGATTTCATGGCTTCCAGCCATTTGTCGAAATCCGGGCCCGCCATCGCTTCTTCATAGTTCGAAGGTTCACCGTTGTCTAACAACATGATTTCCAAGACAGGGTTGCCGTACCACTCTGGTGTGGTACGTGTCCTTGTGGACCTACGAAGTTCAGTAGCAACTTGATCTGAAGTTTCATGATCATCATCAACAACTTCCTCTCTAGTCGGTGCAGGCACCTCAGGAACATTTTCTTGAGCTGCGCCCCTTACCGGTTCAAGAGGTAATACTTCATCAAGTTCTACCTTCCTCCCACTTATTTCTTTCGAGAGAAACTCTTTCTCTAGAAAGGACCCATTCTTGGCAACAAAGATCTTGCCTTTGGGTCTGAGGTAGAAGGTATACCCAACAGTTTCTTTAGGGTATCCTATGAAGACGCATTTTTCCGACTTGGGTTCGAGCTTTTCAGGTTGAAGTTTCTTGACATAAGCATCGCATCCCCAAACTTTTAGAAACGACGGCTTAGGTTTCTTACCAAACCATAATTCATACAGTGTCGTCTCAACGGATTTCGACGGAGCCCTATTTAAAGTGAATGCGGCAGTCTCTAAAGCATAGCCCCAAAATGATAGCGGTAAATCGGTAAGAGACATCATAGATCGCACCATATCTAATAGAGTGCGATTACGACGTTCGGACACACCATTACGCTGAGGTGTTCCAGGCGGCGTGAGTTGTGAAACTATTCCACATTTTCTTAAGTTTGTGCCAAATTCGTGACTCAAGTATTCTCCCCCACGATTTGATCGCAAGAACTTGATTTTCCTGTCACGTTGTTTCTCAACCTCACTCTGAAATTCCTTGAACTTTTCAAAGGTCTCAGACTTGTGTTTCATTAAGTAGACATACCCATATCTACTCAAGTCATCAGTGAGGGTGAGAACATAATGATAGCCACCGCGAGCCTCAACACTCATTGGACCGCACACATCAGTATGTATGATTTCCAATAAGTTGGTTGCTCGCTCCATTGTTCCTGAGAATGGAGTCTTGGTCATTTTACCCATGAGGCATGGTTCACACGTGTCAAATGATTCGTAATCAAGAGACTCTAAAAGTCCATCTACATGGAGCTTCTTCATGCGTTTGGCACCTATGTGACCAAGGCGGCAGTGCCACAAGTATGTGGGACTATCATTATCAACCTTACATCTTTTGGTATTCACACTATGAATATGTGTAGCATTACGCTCGAGATTCATTAAGAATAAACCATTCACCATCGGAGCATGACCATAAAACATATCTCTCATATAAATAGAACAACCATTATTCTCGGATTTAAATGAGTAGCCATCTCATATTAAACAAGATCCTGATACAATGTTCATGCTCAAAGCTGGCACTAAATAACAATTATTGAGGTTTAAAACTAATCCCATAGGTAAATGTAGAGGTAGCGTGCCCACGGCGATCACATCGACCTTGGAACCATTCCCGACGCGCATCGTCATCTCGTCCTTCGCCAGTCTCCGCTTATTCCGCAGCTCCTGCTTTGAGTTACAAATGTGAGCAACCGCACCGGTATCAAATACCCAGGAGCTACTACGAGTACTGGTAAGGTACACATCAATTACATGTATATCACATATACCTTTTGTGATGCCGGCCTTCTTGTCCGCTAAGTATTTGGGGCAGTTCCGCGTCCAGTGACCACTTCCCTTGCAATAAAAGCACTCAGTCTCGGGCTTGGGTCCATTCTTTGGCTTCTTCCTGGCAGCTTGCTTACCGGGCGCGGCAACTCCCTTGCCGTCCTTCTTGAAGTTCTTCTTACCCTTGCCTTTCTTGAACTTAGTGGTTTTATTCACCATCAACACTTGATGTTCCTTTTTTGACTTCTACCTCTGCTGATTCCAGCATTGCAAATACTTCAGGAATGGTCTTTTCCATCCCCTGCATATTGAAGTTCATCACAAAGCTCTTGTAGCTTGGTGGAAGTGACTGAAGGATTCTGTCAATGACCGCGTCATCCGGGAGATTAACTCCCAGCTGAGTCAAGCGGTTATGCAACCCAGACATTTTGAGTATGTGCTCACTGACAGAACTATTTTCCTCCATCTTACAGCTGAAGAACTTGTCGGAGACTTCATATCTCTCGACCCGGGCATGAGCTTGGAAAACCATTTTCAGCTCTTCGAACATCTCATATGCTCTGTGTCGCTCAAAACGCTTTTGGAGCCCCGGTTCTAAGCTGTAAAGCATGCCGCACTGAACGAGGGAGTAATCATCAGCACGTGTCTGCCAAGCGTTCATAACGTCTTGGTTCTGTGGGACGGGTGCGTCACCTAGCGGTGCTTCTAGGACATAATCTTTCTTGGCAGCTATGAGGATGATCCTCAGGTTCCGGACCCAGTCCGTATAGTTGCTGCCATCGTCTTTCAGCTTGGTTTTCTCTAGGAACGCGTTGAAGTTGAGGACAACGTTGGCCATTTGATCTACAAGACATATTGTAAAGATTTTAGACTAAGTTCATGATAATTAAGTTCATCTAATCAAATTATTCAATGAACTCCCACTTAGATAAACATCCCTCCAGTCATCTAAGTATAACATGATCCGAGTTGACTAGGCCATGTCTGATCATCACGTGAGACGGACTAGTCAACATCGGTGAACATCTTCATGTTGATCGTATCTTCTATACGACTCATGCTCGACCTTTCGGTCTTCTGTGTTTCGAGGCCATGTCTGTACATGCTAGGCTCGTCAAGTCAACCTAAGTGTATTGCGTGTGTAAATCTGTCTTACACCCGTTGTATGTGAACGTTGGAATCTATCACACCCGATCATCATGTGGTGCTTCGAAACAACGAACCGTCGCAACGGCGCACAGTTAGGGGGAACACTTTCTTGAAATTATTATGAGGGATCGTCTTATTTACTACCGTCGTTCTAAGTAAACAAGATGCAAAACATGATAAACATCACATGCAATCAAATAATAGTGACATGATATGGCCAATATCATATAGCTCCTTTGATCTCCATCTTGGGGCTCCATGATCATCTTGTCACCGGCATGACACCATGATCTCCATCATCATGATCTCAATCACCATGATCTCCATCATCGTGTCTCCATGAAGTTGCTCGCCAACTATTACTTCTACTACTATGGCTAACACGTTTAGCAATAAAGTAAAGTAATTTACATGGCGTTTCTCAATGACACGCAGGTCATACAAAAAAAAATAAAGACAACTCCTATGGCTCTTGCCGGTTGTCATACTCATCGACATGCAAGTCGTGATTCCTATTACAAGAACATGATCAATCTCATACATCACATATGTCATTCATCATTCATCACAACCTCTGGCCATATCACATCACAAAACACTTGCTGCAAAAACAAGTTAGATGTCCTCTAATTGTTGTTGCAAGTTTCTACGTGGCTGCTAAAGGTTTCTAGCAAGAACGTTTCTTACCTAAGCCAAAACCACAACATGAATTGCCAATTTCTATTTACCCTTCATAAGGACCCTGTTCATCGAATCCGATCCGACTAAAGTGGGAGAGACAGACACCCGCCAGCCACCTTATGCAACTAGTGCATGTCAGTCGGTGGAACCGGTCTCACGTAAGCGTACGTGTAAGGTTGGTCCGGGCCGCTTCATCCCACGATGCCGCTGACTCAAGATAATACTAGTAACGGCAAGCAAATTGACAATATCGATGCCCACAACTACTTTGTGTTCTACTCGTGCATAGTAACTACGCATAGACCTAGCTCAAGATGCCACTGTTGGAGATCGTAGCAGAAAACAAAAAAATTTCCTACGTTTCACCAAGATCAATCGATGAAGTCCACTAGCAACGAGAGGAGAGTGCATCTACATACCCTTATATATCGCACGCGGAAGCGTTCAAGAGAACGGGGATGATGGAGTCGTACTCGCCGTGATCCAAATCACCGATGACCATGTGCCGAACAGATGGCACCTCCGCGTTCAACACATGTACGAAGCGGATGAAGTCTCCTCCTTCTTGATCCAGCAAGGGGGAAGGAGAGGTTGATGAAGATCCAGCAGCACGACGGCGTGGTGGTGGATGCAGCAGTGATCGCAGCAGGGCTTCGCCGAGCTTCTGCGAGAGGGAGAGGTGTAGCAGGGGAGAGGGAGGCGCCAAGGCTTGAGGTGTTACTGCCCTCCCTCCCCCCTCCTTTATATAGGCCCCCTAGGGGGGTGCGCCGGCCCTAGGAGATGGGATCTCCTAGGAGCGGCGGCGGCCAAGGAGGTGGAGTACCCCCCAAGGCAAGTGGAGGCGCCCCCTCCCCTAGGGTTCCCAACCCTAGGCGCATGGGGGGCCCAAGGGGGGGGGCGCACCAGCCCACTATGGGCTGGTTCCCCTCCCCACTTCAGCCCATGGGGCCCTCCGGGATGGGAGGCCCCACCCGGTGGACCCCCGGGACCCATCCGGTGGTCCCGGTACAATACCGGTGACCCCAAAACTTTCCCGATGGCCGAAACTACACTTCCTATATATAGTTCTTCACCTCCGGACAATTCCGGAACTCCTCATGACGTCCAGGATCTCATCCGGGACTCCGAACAACTTTCGGATTACTGCATACTCATATCTATACAACCCTAGCGTCACCGAACCTTATGTGTGTAGACCCTACGGGTTCGGGAGACAAGCAGACATGACCGAGACGACTCTCTGGTCAATAACCAACAGCGGGATCTGGATACCCATGTTGGCTCCCACATGCTCCTCGATGATCTCATTGGATGAACCATGATGTCGAGGACCTAATTAATCCCGTACTCAATTCTCTTTGTCAATCGGTACATTACTTGCCCGAGACTCGATTGTTGGTATCCCAATACCTTGTTCAGTCTCGTTACCGGCAAGTCACTTTACTCGTACTGTAATGCATGATCCCGTGATCAACCACTTGATCACATTGAGCTCATTATGATGATGCATTACCGAGTTGGCCCAGAGATACCTCTCCGTCATACGGAGTGACAAATCCCAGTCTCGATTCGTGCCAACCCAACAGACACTTTCGGAGATACCTGTAATGTACCTTTATAGTCACCCAGTTACGTTGTGACGTTTGGCACACCCAAGGCACTCCTACGGTATCAGGGAGTTGCACAATCTCATGGTCTAAGGAAATGATACTTGACATCCAGAAAAGCTACATCAAATGAACTACACGATCTTTGTGCTATGCTTAGGTTTTGGTCTTGTCCATCACATCATTCTCCTAATGATGTGATCCCATTATCAATGACATCCCCATGTCCATAGCCAGGAAACCATGACTATCTGTTGATCAACGAGCTAGTCAACTAGAGGCTCACTAGGGACACATTGTGGTCTATGTATTCACACATGTATTACGATTTCCGGATAATACAATTATAGCATGAATAATAGACAATTATCATGAACAAGGAAATATAATAATCATTTTATTATTGCCTCTAGGGCATATTTCCAACACGTACTCCTCTCCGCGTGGGCATCCACCGCCGTGTCTTCCCTGGCTCCGCGTCGTCCCATTCCTAGGCCTCGCCATCGTCCACCGCCATGGTGCTGTCGGCGCGGCGTGGTCAATGTGGTCAACGGCCGAATTCCATCGGAAGAATACTATATGTGGAGAGGCTGACAGCTGGGTCCACGGTAGCCGCAAGGAAGTGCCTCCTTATTACGTGGAAAATAATTATTCCTCCACCTAACTGTAGGGACCCACCGGACGCCCACCAGTATATCACGAAAAAAACGTTTGCCCCTGACTGCTGGGACCCACCCGACGGGCCACCGTATTTCGCAAAAAAAACATTCCCCCTGCTGTCAGCTCAGACCCACCTTAAGTGCCTCCTTATTACGCACAAAAAAATGAATACCCCCTGCTAGCTGGGACCCACCTTGGTGGGAGGCTGACTTGTGGGCCTACTAAGTTGACGGGGATGGAGCGCTTTGATAACTTAGTCAATACGCACGATTCTAGCTCCAATGACTGTATGATGTCCATCCAACGGTCGTAGTGCTTCTTCAACCTCTGATCTTCTTGCTCCAACCGCCCAAACCAGCGCCGGTCGTGCCTCGTGCTCCTGCCTCCCGTGGCCGGCTGCGATGCAGCGGAGGCCTCACCGCCCCCTACTACTCCCACCGCTGGCCAGGCCATCCCTCTACTCACCAACACCCCTTGTTATTCTGCGGCGACGACAGCCTCACACCGTAGCGAACCAGTGAACCCTCGTACTCCTCTACGCATGGGCATCCACTGCCGCATCTTCCCTGGCTCTGCGTCGTCCCCTTCCTAGGCCTCATCGTCGTCCACCGCCCTGGTGCTCTCGGCGTGGCGTGGTCAACGTGGTCAAGGAACGGCTTCCATCGAACGTGGACTGTACGTGGAGAGGCTGACAGCTAGGTCCACGGCCGCAGCAAGGAAGTGCCTCCTTATTACGTGCAAAATAATTATTCCTCCACATAACAACGGGGACCCACCGGACGGGCCACCGTATTTCGCCCCCCTGACTGCTGGGACCCTCCAGCTACATCTTTGCACGCAAGGAAGTGCCTGACAGTCGGGACCCACCTGGTCGAAGCGTACGTAGCGTTGTCATTCTGGTCGCGAACATGTACGTACATATATACTGGTGGATGTAGAGGCGCGCACGTGTCGTAGTAGAGGCAGCCAGGGTGCAAGAAAGAAAATACAGCCACGTATGTGTACATACGGGCGGGGTCTCGAACGCCTACTCGCACATACGTACGGCGAGGGCTAGTTGACATGGCTGGGTCAACGGAGAAATAACGTCGTCGTCGTGTTCATGGGGAGGCAACGGAATGTGTCCTGTTCATGGGGAGGCAACGGAATGCGTCGTGTTCATGGGGAGGCAACGAAATGCCTCGTGTTCATCGGGAGGCAACGGAACGCGTGGGAGCCAACTGGCTGGGTCGGAACAGAATGTGTGGTCGTGTTCATCGGGAGGGCTTGGACGGAACAGGCGATGGAAACGAGGCATGGCGTACTGCACAATGGAGGAAACAGACCTCATACGTTCGGAACGGGGTCCTATTGATCGGGAGGGGTCTGGCATACCGCAAAACGGAGGAAACGGACCTCCTACGGTCGAAACGGGGGTCTTGTTCATCGGGAGGGTTGTGGCGTACCACAAAACGGACAAAATGGACTTGTGTTGGAGCGCTATGGTCGAAACGGGGGTCCTGTTCGTCGGGAGGGGTGTGGCGTACCGCAAAACGGGACTCCACGGGATACTGTTCATCTCCACCGTCGACCCCCTCCAGCCTCCACGAGCTACTGTTCATCCACCGTCGACCTCCTCCAGCCTCCACCTGCGACTGTTCATCCACGGGCTCCTGTTCATCCAGCCTCCACCGCGCGCTACTCCACCGACTACTGTTCAACCAGCCCTCTGCACGGGCTCCTATTCAACCACCCCTCCATGGGCTATTGTTCATCCTGCCCTCCACCGTCTACTGTTCATCCTGCCCTCCACGGGGTGGTCCTGTTCATCCAGCCCTCCACGGGGTCCTGTTCATCCAGCCCCAACCGGCTCGATCGATCGGGGTCCTGTTCATCCAGAGGCAACACCATGGGGTCCTGTTCATCCACCCCCACCGGGAACTGTTCGTCCACCCCCCCGGCAACGCTCACTGTTCATCCAGAGGCAGCATCGATCGACTTCAGTTAGCAGCAGTAGCGAAGGAATCGCTCGATCGGGTTCAGTTAACAGCCATCGATCGATTGATCGGGTTCAGTAATGCGTAGCCTGCAGTGCAATCGCTCGGGTTCAGTTAGATCCCAATGCCTCGCTCGGGTTCAATTAGAGCCAACGCCTCGCACACGCGCGCGTACGTGTACGAGAGAAACGCGCATCGCTCGGCCCCCGACCTCCCACCGTAACCGGGAACTCCCCGAAATTTTCCTCGCCCTCGCTTCTACCACGGTTTTTTCCGTCATGGACGGCCCAAAGAATGTCATGCAGCTGCGTCTCCGGCCCGCCCAGGACGAAAAGCCCATTTTTTATCATAGAAGTAGGAGCCCACCACATCTATGATGATACCGGGTTTTGTCACAATTATCGTCCTAGAAGTGTCATATGTATGACAGAAAAAAAAATTCGTTCGGCCCAAAATGTCATAGATGTGTCTTTTTTTGTAGTGATGATGAGGAGGGAGTAGTCCACCCTCGGGGCTGAGGGTTTGTACTAGTAGCTATGTGTTTAATCTCTCTCTCTCTCGTGTTCTTGAGATGTCACGATCTTGATGTATCACGGGCTTTGTTAATATAACTGGATCATATGGTGTTTCCCCCCCTCTACCTTGTTGTGAATGGAGTTTTCCCTTTGACATTTCATTCTTATAGAATTGAATACTTTTATGGATTTGAGAACACTTGATATATGTCTTGCTATGAATACCGTTGGTGACAATGGGGTATCATATTGATTCACTTGATATGTTTTTAGCACTCAACTCGCGGATTCCCAAGGTGACATTGGGGTAATCTATGCATAGGGGTTGATGCATGTTCTTGTGTTTGTTTTTCCGGTAGAAACCTTGGAGCACTCTTTGAGGTTCTTTGTGTTGGATTGAGTATTATGAATCTGAAGTTATTTGGCGTTATTTTAGTATGAACTATTGATAGTTCGATCGGAAAGAATAGCTTCGAGGTGGTTTCATACCCAACAAACAATTTCTTCTTATGTTCTCTGCTAGATAGGAACTTTGGAGTGATTCTTCATCGCATGTTGAGGGGTGGTTATATGATCCAATTATATTAGCATTGTTGAGAGATTGCACTAGCGAAAGTACAGACCCTAGGCCTCATTTTCAAGCATTGCAATACCGTTTGTGCTCACTTTTGTTACTTGCTACCTTGCTGTTTTTTATTGTTCCAATTACAAAAATTAATATCTACTCCCTCCGTTCCTAAATATTTGTCTTTCTAGAGATTTCAACAAATGACTACATACAGAGCAAAATGAGTGAATCTACACTCTAAAATATGTCTATATACATCCTTATGTGGTAGTCCATTTGAAGTCTATAAAAAGACAAATGTTTAGGAACGGAGGGAGTACTATCATTACTATGCTTATATGACCATCTTTTTGCCGAACTAGTGCACCTATACAAATTACCATTGTATTTGGTGTGTTGGGGACACAAGAGACTTTTTATTATTTGGTTGCAGGGTTGTTTGAGAGAGACCATCTTCATCCTATGCCTCCCACGGAATGATAAACCTTAGGTCATCCACTTGAGGGAAAATTGCTACTGTCTTACAAAAGTCTGCGCTTGGAGGCCCAACACGAGTCTACAAGAACAAGTTGTGTAGTAGACATCAGGAGGATGGCTGGTCCGTGGCTCAGATGGCGCCGCAACTTTTCTCCTTCGTCAAGGACCGAGGACGATCAGTCAAGGATGCCATCCACAATCAGGCTTGGACCAAGGACATCGCGGGAAGGCTATCTCTTCCCACCATTGCGCATTACCTTAAGGTTTGGGATTTGTCTTAGGCCACATCTCTGAGTGTTGGAGCCAGGGACACACCGCGCTGGATGTTGACGGCCGATTAGCAGTTCTCGATCCAGAGTCCCTACAGTTTGTTCTTCCTCAGCAACATTCGCTTCGCCTGCTCGAATCCAATATGGAAGTCCAAGGCTCCACCACGTTGCAAATTCTTCATGTGGCTTGTGGTGCACACAAGGTGTCTCACAGCAGATAACCTAGACTGCCAAAATGGGTCGTCCAATGGATTGTGCCCTCTGTGTCTGTCAGCGCGAGAGGACTGCACTCACCTTTTCGTTCACTATCGTTATACTCAGTAGGTTTGGCACATATAAATTTACTTGGAACGGCAGGTAGATACCGTATATAGGTAGGTATGGTGGACTCATATGGAATAACTTTGGGGTTTATGGAAGTGGATGCACAAGCAGTATTCCCTCTTAGTACAAGTGAAGGCTAAAAAGAGACTGGGAAGCGACCAACTAGAGAGCGACAACAGTCATAAACATGCATTGAGATTAACCAACATTGAATGCAAGCATGATTAGGAATAAATCACCATGAACATAAATATCATAGAGGCTATGTTGATTTTATTTCAACTACATGCGTGAACATGTGCCAAGTCAAGCCACTCGAATCATTCAAAGGAGGATACCATCCTATCATACTACATCACAACCATTTTAAAAGCATGTTGGCATGCAAGGTAAACCATTATAAACTCCTAGCTAATTAAGCATGGCATGAGTAACTATAATCTCTAATTGTCATTGCAAACATGTTTCTTTCATAGTAGGCTGAATTAGGAACGATGAACTAATCATATTTACAAAAACAAGATAGGTCGAGTTCATGCCAGCTTTTCCTCATCTCAATCATTTCATCATATATCGTCATTATTGCCTTTCACTTGCATGAACGAACTATGTGGATAATAATAAGAGTGCACGTGCATTGGACTAAGCTCGAGTCTGCAAGCATTTATTCAAAGGAGAATACAAGGTAATATGGGCTCTTTGTTAGATCAACAATAATGCATATGAGAGCCACTCAACATTTTCATCGTGGTCTTCTCCTCTCGACCCCCAAATAAAAGAAAAGAATTTCAAAGAAACACACTACAATGTTTTTGGAGTTTTTGTTTTTCTGAAGAAAGAGAAACAAGAATGAGAAAAACTATTTACACCGGAAAGCTCCCAACAAGCAAAAGAAGAACGAGAAATCTTTTTGGGTTTTCATTTAATACTATGACTAAGCATGCATAGAAAGTAAACTAGCTACAACTAATTTTTTTATTTTTCTTAAGGTTTTTCAAACACACAAGAAGAAAGCGGGAAAAAGAAATAAACTATCATGGATAATACAATGAAAAAGTATGAACACCAACAACTGAAATGAGTGTGTAAACATGAATATAATGTCAGTGAGAAATACGTACTCCCCCAAGGTTAGGCTTTTGGCCTAAGTTAGTCTAAGCCCATGGATCAAAGTAGCCCCCTCTGGTGTGTTGAGGATGATCCTGGGGGTTCCACTGGTTAGCGAGCTCCTGTGGCTTCCACTGATAAATAGACACCTGATAAGGATTAGGTGATGGCTCTGGCTCAGGAGGTGGGGATCGTGTCCCCTCCTAGTATGCATGAATATCCGCGGGAAAAACGAAGTACCTGCCTAAATGAATATCGAACAAAATAGGTGCAGGCAAGGTAATAATCTGAGAGGTGACCTCGCTAAATACCAAGTTGTAAATAAGTCTCTTTTCCTCATCATGGCGAATAAACTTATGTGCTACCATGTTGTCATAATCTAAATGTAGAGTGGGTAGAAATTTCTCCTCCTTTTCATAGTGCCTAATGGGTATCTCAAAGTGTTTAGCCGGGCGGGAGGCGAAGATACCTCCGAAAATAGGACCCTTTGTATGGTTCAAACTCAATCGTTTACCAACCATAGCGCCCAAAATGTAAGTTCTATCTCTATATAAAGCGTGGTGCAAAATGGCAAGGTCAAGGCCACTAAGGCCTCCACTCTCTCCATGACCAATTAAACATCTCCCAGCAAATAATGAGTAATAGCGTAAAACGTGGAAATGTATACTAGCCACTCTTGCTCCCGACACTCCTCTGTTTCCCCCTATGGTAATTTCATGAATAAACTTTCCACATCACTAGGACGTGGTTCCTCGACCCTACCTTCATAAGGTAATTTACAAACCTCACAAGAGTCATAAAGCATCATTTCTTTGTACTCATCATATAAGTAAAAATCAACCGTGGGTGGTGATCTCCTAGCATGAAAATGCAAATTTTGAACAAAAGTATTAGTGAGTAGGAGATACTGATCACACTGGTTGAGGAGGAAGTCGGTGATGCCTGCATTCCCAGCCAAATAATAGAAATCATCATAAATTCCGGCTGCTTGTTAGAACGCATGACATGGCCGTTCACACGGCCAAATTTCCGTGACGCGAGGAAGATTATACTTGGGCTTTTCCTTCTCCTCATTTTCCTTCGAACCCCGGCTCGAGGAGCCTCTCAACAATGTCCTCATCATTTTCTTCCTCTAAAAATTTCTGAAACTTTTTTAGTGACTCAAAATAAAAGTTAAGCAAACTCAACAAGATTGATAGCAACTACTCCTACAAGTGCCTAGAGGCTATATCATGCATCAAAACTACTTTGGACCATATAAAATTGACATGCAAGCTCAAGAACAAGGCCACCACAGCAGAAAAAATTTGCAATAAATAAAGCACTAGAACAAAAACTAATTGGACCATTGGAGGAGTCACATACCAAAGAACAATCCCCCAAAGCGGTTTTGTGAACGGAGCTTTGAGCAAGGAGATCGAAAATGGCAGCAAGATGAGCAAGAACACAAGTTTGAGCTATGGAGTGATTTTTTATGGAGGGAGAAGGAGTGGATGGGTGCTGGAATAAGTGGAGGGGAGCCACATGGGGCCCACAAGGTTGGGGGCGCCCCCTCCGCCCTTGTGGCCAGCTGGTGAGGCCCCCTGGTGTGTTGTAAGTGCTAGCAATTCTAAAATATTATACAAAAAACATACCAAATTTTCAGGGCATTTGGAGAACTTTTATTTTTGGGACATTTTTTATTGCATGGATAATTCACAAAACAGACAGAAAATACTATTTTTCTTTTATTAATCTAAATAACAGAAAGTAAAAGATAGGTACAGAAAGTTGTGCTTTCTAAAGTTATCCATCTCATGCTCATCAAAAGGAATCCATTAACAAGGTTGATCAAATCTTATTAATAAACTTCTTCCGAGTGACATGAAACCGGAGAATTTTCGAATAACACTAGGTTACCTCAACGGGGATATGCATGTCCCCAATAATAAGAATATCATATTTATTTTTAACAGTAAGAAGAGGGAATTCAAAACCTCCAATAGTAATAGTTGAAAATTTAGAATTGATACTATGAACTTGAGGTTGTTTCTTCGGAAAGTGTACCATATGCTCATCACCATTAACATGAAAAGTTACATTGCCTTTGTAGCAATCAATAACAGTCCCTGCAGTATTCAAAAAGGGTCTGCCAAGGATGATCGACATACTGTCGTCCTCTAGAATATCAAGAATAACAAAGTCCGTTAAGATAGCAACGTTCGCAACCACAACAGGCACATCCTCACAAATACCGATGGGTATAGCAGTTGATTTATCAGCCATTTGCAAAGAAATTCAGTAGGTGTCAACTTATTCAAATCAAGTCTACAATACAAAGAGAAAGGCATAACACTAACACCGGCTCCAAGATCACATAAAGCAGTTTTAACATAGTTTCTTTTAATGGAGCATGGTATAGTTGGTACTCCTGGATCTCCAAGTTTCTTTGGTATTGCACCCTTAAAAGTGTAATTAGCAAGCATGGTGGAAATCTCAGCTTCCAGTCTATTTCTTGTATTAGTAACAATCTCTTTCATATACTTAGCATAAGGAGGCATTTAAGCATATCCGTCAAACACATACGCAAAAAGATAGGTCTAATCATTTCAGCAAAGCGCTCAAAATCCTCATCATCCTTTTTCTTGGATGGCTTAGGAGGAAAGGGCATGGGTTTCTGAACCCATGGTTCTCTTTCTTTACCATGTTTCCTAGCAATGAAGTCTCTGTTATCATAATGTTGATTCTTTGATTGTGGGTTATCAACATCAACAGCAGGTTGAATCTCTATATCATTATCATTACTAGGTTGAGCATCAATATGAACATCATCATTAACATTAGCACTAGGTTCATGTTCATTACCAGACTGTGTCTCAGCATCAGAAATAGAAATATCATTGGGATTCTCAGGTGTGTCTATAGCAGGTTCACTAGCATGCAAAGTCCTATCAGTTTTCTTTTTCTTCCTAGTACGAGGACTAGGTGCATCAGTATTAGTTCTCTGAGAATCCTTCTCAACTCTCTTAGGATGGCCCTCGGGATACAAAGGTTCCTAGGTCATCTTACCACCTCTATTCATAACCCTAACAGCATTATCATTATTCTTACTATTCAACTCATTTAGCAAATCCTCGTGTTCCTTAAGTACTTCTTCTACTTGAGTTGTAACCATGGAAGCATGTCTACTAATAAGCTTAAGATCATTAACCGTTCTACTCATATAATCACCCAAGTGGTCAAGCATGCAAGCATTATGTTTCAATTGTCTACTAACATAAGCATTGAAATTTTCTTGTTCAACAATAAAATTATCAAACTCATCCAAGCATTGTCTAGCAGACTTATTATGAGGGATATCACCTTCATTAAATCAACGGAGAGAGTTTACCTCTACTACCTGTGTTAGGTTATCAAGACCATGTATTTCTTCAATAGGCGGTAAATTTTTAACATCTTTAGCTTTAATACCTTCTTCTTTCATAGATTTCTTTGCCTCTTGCATATCTTCAAGACTGAGAAATAGAATGCCCCTCTTCTTCGGAGTTGGCCTCGAAGTTGGTTCAGGAAGTTTCCATTCATTATCATTACTCAATAAATTATTCAATAGCAACTCAGCTTTCTCAATAGTTCTTTCCCTTAAAACACAACTAGCACAACTATCGAGGTGGTCTCTAGAAGCATCGGTTAGTCCACTATAAAAGATATCAAGTATTTCATTTTTCTTGAGAGGATGATCATGCAAAGCATTAAGTAATCGGAGAATCCTCCCCCCAGCTTGTGGGAGACTCTCTTCTTCAATTTGCACAAAATTAAATATTTCCTTTAAATCAGCTTGTTTCTTATGAGCAGGGAAATATTTTTGAGAGAAGTAATAAATCATATCCCGGAGACTACGCACACAACGAGGAGCAAGAGAATTAAACCATAACTTAGCATCACCCTTTAATGAGAAAGGAAACAATTTGAGAATATATTAATAGCGATTTTTTCCTCATGAGCAAATAGGGTGGCTATATCATTCAATTTAGTAAGATGTGCCACAATAGTTTCAGATTCATAACCATAGAAAGGATCAGATTCAACCAAAGAAATTAACTCAGGATCAACAGAGAATTCATAATCCTTAACAGTAACAAAGATAGATGAAGAAGAAAAAGCGGGATCATATTTCATTCTAGCATTCAAGGATTTTTCTTTCAGCTTAGCTAATAATTTCTTGAGATCCTCTCTATCATTTCAACCAGTGAAGTCTCTGGCAGTTTCTTCATCCATAACATAACCCTCAGGTACAATAGGCAATTCATATCTAGGGGGAGAATCATAATCTTTAGTTTCAATAATATCATCAGTTTTAGTAATTTCATTCTCTCTAACCCTAGCAAGTTGTTCATCAAGAAATTCACCTAGTGGCATGGTATTATCAAGCAAAGAAGTAGTTTCAACATAAGAATCTTGCATAATAGAAGTGGCATCGTCAATAACATGCGACATATTAGAATCAATATTAGGTTTAGGTGTCGCAAGTTTACTCAAAACAAAAGGAGATCGAGTCAAGTGCAGAGCTAGATAGCAATTCCTTACCACCCCTTGTAGTTGAGGGAAAAATCTTAGTTCTTTGATCTTTCAAATTCCTCATAGTGATCAACAGATATAAATCCCACGTGGCTCAAAGAATAGAGCTATGCTCCCTGGCACAGCGCCAGAAAAAGGTCTTGATAACCCACAAGTATAGGGGATCGCAACAGTTCTTGAGGGTATAGCATTCAACCCAAATTTATTGATTCGACACAAGGGGAGCCAAAGAATATTCTCAAGTATTAGCAGCTGAGTTGTAAATTCAACTACACCTGAAAGACTTAATATCTGCAGCAAATTTTTTAGTAGCAAAGTAGTATGGAAGTAACGGTAACAGTGGCAAAAGTAACAGTAGCAATTTAGTGGAAATCGTAACAGTAGCAGTGGAAAAGTAATGGAGAAAAGATAATTATGAAACGAGCTCGTGGGCAATGGATCAATGATGGATAATTCTGTCAGATGGCATTCACCATGCAACAGTTATAACATAGGGTGACACAGAACTAGCTCCAATTCATCAATATAATGTAGGCATGTATTCCGAATATAGTCATACGTGCTTATGGAAGAACTTGCATGACATCTTTTGTCCTACCCTCCTGTGGCAGCGGGGTCCTATTGGAAACTAAGGGATATTAAGGCCTCCTTTTAATAGAGAACCAGATCAAAGCATTAGCACTTAGTGAATACATGAACTCCTCAAACTATGGTCATCACCGGGAGTGGTCCGGACTATTGTCACTCTGGGGTTGCCGGATCACAACATGTATTAGGTGACTATAACTTGCAATATTGGATCAAGAACACAAATATATTCATGAAAAAAATAGGTTCATATCTGAAATCATGGCACTCGGGCCCTAGTGACAAGCATTAGGCATAGCAAAGTCATAGCAACATCAATCTTAGAACGTAGTGGATACTAGGGATCAAACCCTAACAAAACTAACTCTATTACATGGTAAATCTCATCCAACCCAACACGGTCCAGCAAGCCTACGATGGAATTACTCACGCACGGCGGTGAGCATCATGAAATTGGTGATGGAGGATGGTTGATGATGACAATAGCGACGGATTCCCCTCCCCGGAGCCCTGAACGGACTCCAGATCTGCCCTCCCAAGGAAGAACAGGGCTTGGTGGCGGCTTCGTATCGTAAAACGCGATGAATCCTTCTCTTTGATTTTTTCATCCCTGAAAGAGAATATATGGAGTTGGAGTTGAGGTCGATGGAGGTCTAGGGGGCCCACAAGGTCAGGTGGCGCGCCCCAGGGAGGCGCGCCCCCACCCTTGTGGCCAGGGTGTGGGCTCCCTTCACTTGATTGTTTCGCCAATATTTTTTATTAATTCCAAAACTTATCTCCGTGAAGTTTCAGGTCATTCCGAGAACTTTTTATTCTGCGCAAAAATAACACCATGGCAATTCTGCTGAAAATAGCGTCAGTCTGAGTTAGTTCCATTCAAATCATGCAAGTTAGAGTCCAAAACAAGGGCAAAAGAGTTTGGAAAAGTAGATACGACGAAGACGTATCAATGGTTGGCTCACCTGATAGGGTCTTGGAATGGATTGAAGAGGACATGGCCATGTGGAGGGTTGCGGGATGCATCGCTGATCTTCCTACTTAGCCAGGGTCGGTTGGTTTTTGACCGTGTGTGTTTTTCTATTGGTACTCCTAGGGCTGTTACGACTGGAGTGCTTCGTGGGGTTTTTGGTTCAGTCTAGACTTCTTAGATTGTTCCTTGTCGTAGTGAACTCCTTTTCTCCCTTCTAGTAAAGATCGGCCATGGGCCCTTCGAGAATTGTAAATCATATGTGAACATGTAGGAAGGTGAAACTAAACTAACTTTGATGATTCCAAGGATGAATATGGTCAGGTAAGGTAGCATAAATAATAACACCGTTTTCTGGTACATGTAGTAACATTTGATTGCTAACTTCGAGTGCATAACATATGGTAAATGTCTCTCCAATTTCCCCCAGCAATATAGGAGGAACCTTTTGCTCCGCCATTAGCCCAAACTTTGAACTTAAATCCATGGTTTGTATGCAATGTGATCTGAATAGTGTTGTTTCATTTATCTGTAGGCCCAATTTTTAGGAAACCTTCTATGGAAAACAAAGTATGTACTACGGAAAATAATATGGAAACAAAAATGCACGCACATATTATTTTATTGAAAGTGCAAGAAATAGGAATGCAGAAATTACAAACAGTTATTAAAATAGCAGTAACATGAACACATGGTTTATGATGTATACAGAGAATGTGTTATGGTAAAATTAAGAGATAATGTATTTATCACGGACCAAATATCATGTTGTCAATAGCAAGGTAGAAACAATTTTTAAAATTCAAAGTTTTAAATGAGTTCATTTACTGAAATGTTATTGATACGTCTCCGTCGTATCTACTTTTCCAAACACGTTTGCCCTTGTTTTGGACTCTAACTTGTATGATTTGAATGGAACTAGCCCGGACTGACGCTGTTTTCAGCAGAATTGCCATGGTGTTGTTTTATGTGCAAAAAAATATATTCTTAGAATGACCTAAAACTACACGGAATATCTTAGAAAAAATAATAAAAAATCCTTGCCAAAGATGAAGACTAGGGGGCCCACACCCTGTTCACGAGGGTGGGGGCGCCCCCCCAGGGCGCGCCCCCCTACCTCGTGGGCCCCCTGGATGCCCTCCGACGCCAACTCCAACTCTATATATTTGCTTTCGGAGAGAAAAATATCAGAGAGAAGAAATCATCGCGTTTTACGATACAGAGCCGCCGTCAAGCCCTAAAACCTCTCGGGAGGGCTGATCTGGAGTCCGTTCGGGGCTCTGGAGAGGGGGATTCGTCGTCGTCGTCATCATCAACCATCCTCCATCACCAATTTCATGATGCTCACCGCCATGCGTGAGTAATTCCATCGTAGTCTTGCTGGACGGTGATGGGTTGGATGAGATTTATCATGTAATCGAGTTAGTTTTGTTAGGGTTTGATCCCTAGTATCCACTATGTTCTGAGATTGATGTTGCTATGACTTTGCTATGCATAATGCTTGTCACTAGGGCCCGAGTGCCATGATTTCCGATCTGAACCTATTATGTTTTCATGAATACATGTGAGTTCTTGATCCTATCTTGCAAGTCTATAGTCACCTACTATGTGTTATGATCCGGCAACCCGGAGTGACAATAATCGGGACCACTCCCGGTGATGACCATAGTTTGAGGAGTTCATGTATTCACTATGTGCTAATGCTTTGTTCCGGTTCTATATTAAAAGGAGGCCTTAATATCCCTTAGTTTCCAATAGGACCCCACTGCCACGGGAGGGTAGGACAAAAGATGTCATGCAAGTTCTTTTCCATAAGCACGTATGACTATATATGGAATACATGCCTACATTATATTGATGAATTGGAGCTAGTTCTGTGTCACCCTATGTTATGACTGTTACATGATAAACCGCATCCGGCATAATTATCCATCACTGATCCGGTGCCTACGAGTTTTCCATGTACTGGTTTACGCTTATTTACTTTCCCGCTGCTACTGTTACAATCACTACAAAATACCAAAAACATTACTTTTGTTGTCTTTACTTTTGTTGCCGCTACCACTACTATCATATTACTTTGCTACTAAACACTTTGCTGCAGATACTAAGTTTCCAGGTGTGGTTGAATTGACAACTCAGCTGCTAATACTTGAGAATATTATTTGGCTCCCCTTGTGTCGAATCAATAAATTTGGGTTGAATACTCTACCCTCGAAAGTTGTTGCGATCCCCTATACTTGTGGGTTATCAAGACAAATTTCTGGCGCCGTTGCCGGGGAGCATAGCTCTATTCTTTGAGTCGCTTGGGATTTATATCTGCTTGACACTATGAAGAACTTGAGAGATCCAAAAACCAAGATCTATCCCTCAACTACGAGGGGAGGTAAGGAACTGCCATCTAGCTCTGCACTTGATTCACCTTCTGTTATGAGTAAGTTTGCGACACCTACACCTGCTTCTGCTATTCATTCCGATATGTCGCATGTTATTGATGATGCCACTTCTGCTATGCATGATACTTATGATGAAACTTCTTCTATGCCTGATACTATTGTGCCCCTTGGTGAATTTCTTGATGAACAAATTGCTAGGGCTAGAGAAAAAGAAATTATTGAATCTGAATACGATGATGATAGTGATGATGAAAATATGCCTGTTATTCCTGAGGGTTATCTTTTTTATATGGAATCTTCTACCGTAATTTTAGCTTGCACAGATAGATATGAGCTTAAGAGGTTATTAGTTAAATGGAACAAAGAATCACTTAGAGATAAAATGAAAACTAACCCTGCTTTTACTACTTCACCTATCTGTGTTCCTGATAAGGATTATGAATTCTCTGTTGATCCTGATATAATTACTTTGGTTGAATCTGATCCGTTTTATGGCTATGAATTTGAAACTGTTCTGGCACATCTTACAAAGTTAAATGATATAGCTGCCCTGTTTACTAATGATGAGAGATCACGTTACTTTTATATACTCAAAATGTTTCCGTTCTCATTAAAGGGTGATGCTAAGATATGGTTTAATTCTCTTGATCCTGGTTGTGTGCGTAGTCCCCAGGATATGATTTATTACTTCTCTGCTAAATATTTCCCTGCTCATAAGAAACAAGCTGCTTTGAGGGAAATATACAACTTCGTGCAAATTAAAGAAGAGAGTCTCCCACAAGCTTGGGGGAGGCTTCTCAAGTTACTTAATGCTTTGCCTGATCATCCTCTTAAGAAACCCGAAATACTTGATATCTTTTATAATGTACTAACCGATGCTTCCAGAGATTACTTGGATAGTTGTGTTGTTTCTCTTTTCAGGGAAAGAACACGGGATGAAGCTGAAATTCTATTGAATAATATGTTGACAAATGAAAATAATTGGGCACCTCCTGAGCCACCTCCTGAGCCAGCTCCTGCTCCAATTACTGAGCCTATTATTAAACCAACTCCGAAGAAGAGAGGTGTTCTATTCCTCAGCCCCGAAGATATGCAAGAGGCAAAGAAATCTATGAAACAAAAAGGTATTAAAGCTGAAGACGTTAAGAATTTACCTCCTAGTGAAGAAATACATGGTCTTAATATACCGCCTGTTGAAGAAACATATGATCTCAATTCTTTATTTATTGAAGAACCTCCTAATCCCGATATCCCGACACAGGTAGTAAAGGTAAATTCTCTCTATAGATATGATAAAGTTGAAGTCCCTCCTGCTAAAATTGCTAGTCAGTGCTTGGATGAGTTTGATAACTTTATGTTTAAGCAAGACGACTTCAATGCTTATTTTGGTAGACAATTAAAAGAAAATGCTTATATGATTAGATGCTTGGGTGATTATATGGCTAATATTAAAGGTGAACTTAAACTTGTTAGCAAACATGCTTCTATGGTTACCACTCAAGTAGAACAAGTACTTAAGGCTCAAAAAGAAGTGCTTGATGAAATGAATAGTAAGAAAAATGATTATGCTGTTATCGTGGCTACTAGAACTGGTAGAATGACTCAGGAACCTTTGTATCTTGAAGGCCACCCTAAGAGAATCGAGCAAGATTCTCAAAGAAATAATATTGATGTTCCTAGTTCTTCTAAAAAGAAGAAGAAGAAAAATGATAGAACTATGCAAACTTCTATGTGAACCTATTGCTGAACCACCTGATAATCCAAATGATATTTCTATGTCTGATGCTGAAACATAACCTGGTAATGAACATGAACCTAATGAAAATATTAATGATGATGTTCATGATGATGCTCAACCTAGTAATGATAATGATGTAGAAATTGAACCTGTTGTTGATCTTGATAACCCACAATCAAAGAATCAACGTTATGATAAAAGAGACTTTGTTGCTAGGAAACATGGTAAAGAAAGGGAACCTTGGGTTCAGAAACCCATGCCTTTTCCTCCGAAACCATCCAAGAAAAAGGATGATGAGGATTTTGAGCGCTTTGCTGAAATGATTAGGCCTATCTTTTTGCGTATGCGATTAATTGATGTGCTCAAAACAAATCCTTATGCTAAATATATGAAGGATATCATTACTAATAAAAGAAAGATATCGGAAGCTGAAATTTCCACCATGCTTGCTAATTATACTTTTAAGGGTGGAATACCAAAGACACTTGGAGACCCCGGAGCACCTACTATACCTTGCTTTATGTGATCTTGGAGCCGGTGTTAGTGGTATGCCTCTCTCTTTATATCGTAGACTTGACTTGAATAAGCTGACACCTACCGAAATATCTTTACAAATGGCTGATAAATCAACTTCTGTACCTGTCGGTATTTGTGAGGATGTGCCTGTTGTAGTTGCAAACGTTACTATTTTAACGGACTTTGTTATACTTGATATTCCCGAGGATGATAGTATGCCTATTATTCTTGGAAGACCTTTTCTTAATACTGCAGGGGCTGTTATCGATTGCAACAAAGGCAATGTCACTTTTCATGTTAATGGTAATGAGCATACGATACACTTTCTGAGGAAACAACCTCAAGTTCATAGTATGAACTCCATTGGAAAAATTCCATCGATTATAATTGGAGGTTTTGAATTTCCTCTTCCTACTGTCAAAAAGAAATATGATATACTTATTATAGGGGATGTGCATATCCCCGTTGAGGTAAGTTAGTGTTATTCGAAATTTCTCTGGTTTCATGATTATCGGAATGAGTTTGTTAACAAGACTTGATCAACCTTGTTAGTGGATTCTTTTTGATGAGCATGAGATGGATGAAACTAGAAGCACCACCTTTTGTACCTTCTCTTTATTTTCTGTCAATTAGTAGAAATAAAGTAAAATTAGTATTTTTCTATCTGTTTCCTGACTTATCCGTGAAATATAAAAATATCCCGAAAATAAAAGTCCTCAGAATGACATGCCAATTTAATATGATTTTTTCAGGAATATTTGAGGATTTACTGTGCAAAAATTATCACGGGAGGAGCTGCCACATGTCCACGAGGGTGGTGGCCGCCCCCCCCCCCCACTCTAGGGCGCGCCCCCTGCCTTGTGGGCCCACGGTGGCCCTCCTCCACTTATCCCAGCACCCATCTTCTTCCTTTGTCTCACACAAACCCGAAAAACCAACTCAAGCACGAGTTCCAGCCACTTTTGCTGTGATTTTCTATCTCCTTGCTCAAAGCACCTCTCGCAAAACTGCTTGGGGAGATTGTTCCTTGGTATGTGACTCCTCCATTGGTCCAATTAGTTTTTGTTCTAGTGCTTTATTCTTTGCAAATTTGTGCTGCATAGGTGACCATGTTCTTGAGCTTGCATGTCAAATTTATATGGTTCCAAGTAGTTCTAATGCTTGATATAGGCTCTAGGCACTTGTAGGAGTAGTTGCTATCAGTTTTATTGAAGTTGGTTCACTTTTATTTGAAGTTACTAAAAAATTCAGATTATTTCAGAAAAATAATGAGGAGATTTTTGAGGGGCTCATCAAGCCAAAGCTCGAAGGAAAAGGCACTGAAGCCTAAGTATAATTTGCCGTGCACCGCGGAGATTCGGCGTGTGAATGGCCTTCTGATGATTTCTTGAGAGCAGCCGGTATCTATGAAGATTTTCATGAATTGTCTCACAATGCAGGCCTCACCTCTTTCCTCCACGACCAATGCGATCAGTATCTCTTACTCACAAATATTTTTGGGCAAAACTTTCATTTTCATTCTAGGAACTCACCACCTACGGTGGAGTTTCATCTATATGATGAGCATAAGGAGATGTCACTTTATGATTTTTGTCGGATTTGTTTAGTCCCTTTTGAGGGCAAGACAGAAGAACCACATCATGATGATGTGGTTGGGTTTATTGACACTATCACTGTAGGAGAAACTAGGAAGGTTTCCGATGCATGAATCACTAGCATACATTTTCCTGTTTTATGTTACTTTGCATTATTTGCTAGTTGTTGTTTAATTGGACGCGGAAACTGTGGAAACCTTAGTATCCCTTATATAATTATTCTGCTCCATGGTTTATACAATGATAACACTTTTAGTATGGGCGGTATTATTGCTAGACGGTTAAGTATGAACCGTACCAAAGGCCCCATCTTTGGAGGCATCTATGCTACACGCCTAGCCGTAGATTCTAACATACCTATTAGGCATGCTGAGAAGGAAGAAAAGGTTCTGCCCCGTGTTTATCTAGATCATAAAAGTATGGTGGCACATGATTTTATTGTTAAGAATAGGGCGGGAGAGCTTAAATATCAATTGTTCTTTAACAAACATCATCCTGGGACTATTATCCTGCCTCCTCCTTCTTTGTTTGATTTGACTGTAGGCACGTACCTTGTTCCGTTGACGGCTATTCACGCCTACCGGAACCCTGCACCAGCCGAGGAGCCAGAACTGGAACCACAATTTGATCCTTCACGGCCGTCTAACTATCAGTGGGATCCGGAGATGATTGCCAGCCAGTGGCAATCGGAGCCTTCTTCTTCCTCGTCACAGTACGACCCCAACAACTATTATTATGGATATCCGCCAGGCCAGCCGTGGCCATAGACCAACTTAGGCCAAAAGCCTAAGCTTGGGGGAGTACGTATTTCTCACCGACATTACATTTATGTTCACACACACTCATTGCTAGATGTCGGTGCTCATACTCTTTCACTTTAATATCCATGCTAGTTTATTTTCTTTTTCCTGCTTTCTTCTTGTGTGTTTGTTAAACCTTAAGAAAAACCAAAAAAATAGTAGTAGTTTATTTTTCTGCTGTAGTAGTAATAATTAAAAAGAAAACCCAAAAATATTTCCCGTTCTTCTTTTGCTTGTTGGGAGCTTTCCCGTGTAAATAGTTTTATTTCTTTTCTTTTCTTTGGGGGTCAGTAGGAGAAGACCATAATTAAATTGTTGAAGTGGCTCTTATATGCATTATTGTTGATTTAACCAAGAGCCCATATTGCCTTGTCTTCTCCTGTTTATTGAATGCTCGTAGATTCCAGCTTAGTCCAATGCACGTGCACCCTTATTATTATTCACACCGTTCGGTCGTGCAAGTGAAAGGCAATTATGATGATATATGATGGGCTGCCTGAGATGAGAAAAGCTGGTATGAACTCGACCTCTTTTGTTTTTGTAAATATGATGAGTCCCTCGTTCTTGATTCAGCTTATTATGAATAAACATGTTTGCAATGACAATTAGAGATCATAGTTGCTTGTGCCTTGCTTGATTAGCTATGAGTTATAATGATTTACCTTGTGTGCTAACATGCTATTGCGATGATTATGATGTGGTATGATGGGGTGGTATCCTCCTTTGAATGATTTAAGTGACTTGACTTGGCACATGTTCACGCATGTAGTTGAAACAAAATAAACATAGCCTTCACGATATTTATGTTCATGGTGGATTATATCCTACTCATGCTTGCATCCAATGTTTATTAATTTTAATGCATGTACATGGCTGTTGTCGCTCTCTAGTTGGTCGCTTCCCAGTCTTTTGCTAGCCTTCACTTGTACTAAGCGGGAATACTGCTTGTGCATCCAATCCCTTAAACCCCAAAGTTTCCAGATGAGTCCACTATACCTTCCTATATGCGGTATCTACCTGTCATTCCAAGTAAATTTGTATGTGCCAAACTCTAAACCTTCAAATAAACATTTTGTTTTGTATGCTCGAATAGCTCATGTATCAACCAAAGATGTCCTTATCTTCCGTGTTAGGCGGGTTATTCTCAAGAGGAGTAGACTCCGCTCCTCACTCACGAGAAAATGGCTGGTCACCGGGATGCCCAGTCCCATGCTTTATGCAAACTAAATCAAAATTAATTACAAACAAAACTCCCCCTGGGACCTGATGTATGTTGGAGGCACTCGCTGTTTCGAGCAAGCCATGGATTGATTCTTGTTGGTGGAGGGGGAGTATAAACTTTACCATTCTGTTTGGGAACCGCCTATAATGTGTTTAGCATAGAAGAAATCGCCATCTCTTAGTTGTTACGTTGACAATGAAAGTATACCGCTCAAAATGCAATTTATCTCTATTTCAAAACCAAGCTCTGGCACCTCTACAAATCCCTGCTTCCCTCTGCGAAGGGCCTATCCATTTACTTTTATGTTGAGTCATCACCCTCTTATTAAAAAGCACTAGCTGGAGAGCACAGCTGTCATTTGCATTCATCACTATTAATCTATGTTGGGTGTGACTATGATTGGATCTCTTTTACCATGAATTACAATGTCTAGTCAGTCCTTGATCTTTAAAGGTGCTCTGCATTTATGTTTTGCGGTCTCAGAAAGGGCAAGCGAGATACCATCTTGTTATATCATATTATGATTGTTTTGAGAAAGTGTTGTCATCTGAGGTTTATTATTATGACTCGCTAGTTGATTATGCTATTGATATGAGTAATTATGAGACCTGAGAATTATTGCGAATGTGGTTAGTTATGATCTATGCTGAAAACTTGAATGCTGGCTTGACATAGTTACAACGACAAGAGCAAACAGAGTTTGTAAAAGTTTTTCTTTCTTTCTTTCAGTTTGTCAACTGAATTGCTTGAGGACAAGCAAGGGTTTAAGCTTGGGGGAGTTGATACGTTTCCGTCGTATCTACTTTTCCAAACACTTTTGCCCTTGTTTTGGACTCTAACTTGTATGATTTGAATGGAACTAACCCGGACTGATGCTGTTTTCAGCAGAATTGCCATGGTGTTGTTTTATGTGCAGAAAACAAATATTCTCGGAATGACCTGAAACTCCACGGAATATCTTAGAAAAAATAATAATAAATCCTCGCCAAAGATGAAGACTAGGGGGCCCACACCCTGTTCACGACGGTGGGGGGCGCCCCCCCACCTAGGGCGCGCCCCCTACCTTGTGGGCCCCCTGGATGCCCTCCGACGCCAACTCTAACTCTATATATTTGCTTTCGGAGAGAAAAAAATCAGAAACAAGAAATCATCACGTTTTACGATACGGAGCCGCCGCCAAGCCCTAAAACCTCTCGGGAGGGCTGATCTGGAGTCCGTTCGGGGCTCCAGAGAGGGGGATTCGTCGCCGTCGTCATCATCAACCATCCTCCATCACCAATTTCATGATGCTCACCGCCGTGCATGAGTAATTCCATCGTAGGCTTGCTGGACGGTGATGGGTTGGATGAGATTTATCATGTAATCGAGTTAGTTCTGTTAGAGTTTGATCCCTAGTATCCACTATGTTCTGAGATTGATGTTGCTATGACTTTGCTATGCTTAATGCTTGTCACTAGGGCCCGAGTGCCATGATTTCAGATCTGAACCTATTATGTTTTCATGAATATATGTGAGTTGTTGATCCTATCTTGCAAGTCTATAGTCACCTACTATGTGTTATGATCCGGCAACCCCGAAGTGACAATAATCGAGACCACTCCCGATGATGACCATAGTTTGAGGAGTTCATGTATTCACTATGTGCTAATGCTTTGTTCCGGTTATCTATTAAAAGGAGGCCTTAATATCCCTTAGTTTCCAATAGGACCCCACTGCCACGGGAGGGTAGGACAAAAGATGTCATGCAAGTTCTTTTCCATAAGCATGTATGACTATATACGGAATACATGCCTACATTATATTGATGAATTGGAGCTAGTTCTGTGTCACCCTATGTTATGACTGTTACATGATGAACCGCATCCGGCATAATTATCCATCACTGATCCGGTGCCTACGAGTTTTCCATATACTGGTTTATGCTTATTTACTTTCCCGCTGCTACTATTACAATCACTACAAAATACCAAAAACATTACTTTTGTTGTCTTTACTTTTGTTGCCGCTACCACCACTATCATATTACTTTGCTACTAAACACTTTGTTGCAGATACTACGTTTCCAGGTGTGGTTGAATTGACAACTTAGCTGCTAATACTTGAGAATATTCTTTGGCTCCCCTTGTGTCGAATCAATAAATTTGGGTTGAATACTCTACCCTCGAAAGCTGTTGCGATCCCCTATACTTGTGGGTTATCAGTTATCCCTCTGAATAATTTTGTTTGGTTTGCAGTCTTGATAAGGTTGAATGTGCTAGAGTACAGTAAGATCCTTGTTGCAAACATATCACCTCCATATAAGTTTGTTCTAATGGAACTTATGTTTTAAATTGACACTATTAGTGAAACACGACAATAATAAAGTATGATGTGTAGGGGAAATTGCGTGTTTTAGGTAAATGGAATATTTAGAATGTTTGCAAACTAGTGAATATTTAGAATGTTTCCTAAAATGAGAGTATAAGAAGCAGCTAAGAAGCAATTATTGGATATTCATCTTCAGATGACTTGCACTGCGTAAGGAAAAAACAATGGACTATTTCTGAAAAAGGCTAAGTATATGGACAAGATAAGGGGGATTATACGAAGATACCATGCAAGAAATGAAGTCGTGTTGTAGAGTGACATTGAATTCGTCGGCCGTCAGGGCGAGGCTGCAAAGAGCTTTTGAGTGCTTTCACATTCGGCACTACGAATAAGAACCCTAAGATGAGATTGAGAAAATTGTATCCAGCACTATACTTCTTGATGGATTACTAATATGAATACGTCATAGATGTAACATCCCAAATTTTCAATTTGGAACGTTATACATTAGATCATCAATGCATATCATATTTTATTTGCATTCTGGTTGATCCTAGAAATTCTACGCAACTCAATGATCCACGGAGAGAGTTGGGGATTTCGTTATTTTCATATTTGAGTTTTCTCAAATTTTGAGAATAGCATCATTTGATTTTATTTATTTTATCATCAATTATTTCTATTACAAAACTATGAGAGAGGGAATAAAATGACTTTCCCAAAACAAAGAAATATTGAGGATTTAATAATAAAATCAAATAGGATTTTATTCCGGAGTTTTTCAGTGTTTTATTTGAATTTAGGAAAAATGTGCGTTTTTCAAAATTGCGCTTAGGCCCCAAATAAATGTTCACCTTTTGAGGCTTGATTTTAGAAGCCCGTGAAAATTTATTTCGAAATTTTTGGAGTCCGTTTAGTATTTCTTTTTATTTTTTTTCCGAGCGGAATAATTAAAAAAAACGCGCCGCGCGCCGACTGGGCCAAGGCCCAGCCGACGGCCCACCCCGCCGCCTGCCGTCTCCCTCCAGGAGACTGGAGCCGCCGCCGCCGCCCGAGTCCGGCTCGGAGCCGCCCCGCCATGCCCCTTCCCCAAGGCAGCACACCCCCCTCCTTAAATACCGGACCCCCCCCCCCCCCGCCGCCTCACCTCACCCCACCCCGCCGAGCCGCGCCACCGTAGCCGCCCCGTCGCCCGTGCCGCCGCCGCCCGAGCCGCGCGCCACCGCCCGCCGCCTCCCGTCGCCACGCCGCACCCCGCCGCACCCGCCGGAGCACCGCCCCGCCCGCCGGAGTGCCTTGTCGGAGGTATAGCCGCCGCCGTTCGCCGTTCGGTTTTTTTTTTAAAAACCACCTCAGTTTTATTTTTTTTCAAAACCCTAGATCGGTTTATTTTTTCTTTGGTTTATTCAATTAGAGAACGTTCACCGATCCGCTCATTTTAGCGAACGTGTTCACCGGTTAGTTTCTGTTAACGAACGTCCGTTCGATTAACTGTTCGTTAGTTTTCTTTTTCTCGGATTAAACCCGCGATTTATCTGATCGCGATTCCTGATCCGATTTTCGTTTTAGTTTAACTTTTCGCTCGTTTATCGGAATCAGGTGATTCAAGCGCCTAGAGTTTCGTCTCAAAACCCTCTATCCGTTTAACCAACTTAAACAAGATTTTTCTACTGTAAAATTTGCCCTAGATCCAGATTACTAGAACGAAGTTGTTTTCTTTCGCCGTTTGACTTTCGTTGCTTCGTTCGATTTGATTCTTTTGCCAACCGGAGTTCTTAAGTTGAACCTTCTGGTTAGATCTCTTATTTGAGTTTTACCTGTGCATTAGGTGAGTACTTATTGTATGCTCGTTTGTTTGTTTGCGATAGAGTATCCGGAGTGCGCCGCCTGTTACTTCAAATCGCTAGGTTTCCCGGATCATCAGCAAGGCAAGTAACACTTTGATCATACGTTTTCTACTACCCAGTTTTATTGCATTAGATCAATCCTCACACATTGCATGATTAGGATCTAATTAAATTGTGGGATGGGAAGTAGATGAGGTAGTACCTATTACCTGTTTATTATCAAACCTTTGGGAGTTACTTCTACGTTTGCTTATAATGCCATGCTATGCTAGTAGACGTGGATTGGGTGAGTGAAATCCATGACAGATGTGAGTTTGTTAATTAATGGTTTATCTAAGGTGGCAACTTAAACACACATCTGGGTGCATTGAGGCACCTGGGTATTCCAGGACTTGCCTGTTTTTTTGAACGACCACCCAGGCTCAAAGGGATCATAAGACTATTCATACTAGAAACTTCCGTGTGCAGCCACAAGCTATTATGGGCTCTAGCATAGTTGACTAAGTTGTGCGAACTCTTACAGTGGTAGACTAGCAGATGTAGGGGATGTAGGTGGTACGGTCTACCCGATCGTAAGGTGCTAGCGCTTCTGAAAGACTATGTCTCGATCATCCGTCTTCTCAAACACCCTGTAGTGCGAGAAACCAAACGGAGGCGATCGAGTCTTGTGGGGAAAAGTACAAAAACCTCTGCAGAGTGTAACAAACTAATCATGATTAGCCGTGTCCCCGGTCATGGACATCTTGAGTATCTAGTACTTGGATTATCATGTGAATCTCATCATGTTACTCTAAATTAATATTGTTGGGTTTTAATGATGATACTTAACTGGGATTGAGAATGTTGTCAACCATTCTCAATGTTTAACAACTACCATGATAGTTAAATAAATTTCATTCCTTTGAAGTAGGGAAAAATTGGCTTTACGCAAAACTGTAACCATAGAGCTTTCCACCAGCCAAATATGCATATAGTATAGCTGTTTCATTCCATTACTCTCTATGTGTTACCTTGCCAGCATATTCCATGTGCTGGCCTGTTTTCGGGCTGCAACGTTAATGTTGCAGACTTTTCAGACGATGATTAAGGAGTTTTTAGGTCGTGGTTCTATACTCAGTGATGCCGTTGGAGTTGATGGACTCACTTATCTTCCAAGCCTTCCGCTGTTATCGTTATTAGATGGCCTTAAGCCATATTTACTGTAATAAGTTCTCTTTTGAGACACTCGATGTAATAAGTGTGTGATTGCTACTCTGTTATAAATCCTCCGAGTACTGTGTGGTGTCAGCATTACTGATCCAGGGATGACACCGGAGCACAGAGATCAGACTGTTTGAGGTCTGGTCACTACAGAGATGGTATCAGAGCACACGCTGACTGTAGGACATGACCACTAAGCTAAAAGACCAAGATCACTATTCACTCTCTTCTTCTCTGACTCCTCATCTTTTCTACTCTTTAGGATGGCGGATGCAAGGAAGAAGTTCACACAACCGGATGAAGATACACCCTTTGGATGACACTTGAAGGAAGTCACTAGATATCTGAACATAGGAATACCAATCTTTACGGGAACCTACAACGCCACTTTACCTGAAGAAGAGCGCTGGATGATTCAAGTTCAAGTTCCAGGAAGGACGTTCATGCCAGTCACTGAGCCCATAGAGTTTCTTTTTGATGCACCAACTTGGAGTCTAGGAAAGAGCATGGCAGCTCACATCTCCATGGGCCGCATTGGAGAAGTCTACTGCAAGGATCTCAAAGATACTATCTACCAGATTTGTGGGCGCCGAGATGAACACTGGGAGATGATCAGCACCAGGAAGGATAGATCAATTGCAGCTTTTATCCAGGAGTTAAACCAGCACATTCGATGACAGGAGAACCAGATGTGCGCCGACATGATAGATCTAAAGAAGGCTAAGACTAGAATCAAGGAACTGGAGGAAGAACTCAAGGCTACACGTGAAGATTAGGAAGAAGAAATTGAAGTATTGGTGGAGAAGAATAACGACTTGATCAAGAAGATTGGAATATTTATGGGAGGCCCTACGCCAGTAGAGGAAGACGAAGAACCCAAGGAGATTAGCCCGGAAGACTACATCATCATCGACGGCACCGACTCGGAACCAGATAGTAGGGATGATGACTATGTTAATGAAGCTGGAGCAGATATCATGGAGTCTGCAACCGAAGAATATTTCTAGTAGACCACCTCATCAGTAGTAGTAGTCCACCATGTAAATATAGTAGTCCGAGCACTTTTTCGATAGATAGATCGATTGTATGCCCTTGTTTGATTGATTGAAGTGAATTGTTTGCTTTTGCCTCATGTGCATATGGGTAGTGTTTTCTCTTTAGACCCCCTCTATTCTTATATCTCATCTTTTCTAAACCCTCAGATGCCTCCGAGACGTGACCCCAGATTTGCCTTCCCACCAGAGCTCACCCAGTTGATCCAGCAGCAGAACACGTTGATGCAGTTGCTAGTCCAGAATCAGAATCAAGGGAACAACAACAACAACCCACCACCACCACCACCACCTGTTGACCACTTAGCCCGTTTTCTTAGGCTGAATCCGCCGGTGTTTTCCAGTAGCACCGAGCCGATAGTAGCAGATGATTGGCTCTGCAAGACAGCTAGGGAGTTAACCACAGCAGGATGCACAGATGCGGAGAAGGTGAAGTTTGCCGCACATCAGCTAGAAGGACCCGCAGCATCATGGTGGGAGAATTTCACAGCCACTTTCCCAGTCGACACTGTCACATGGGACCAGTTTCAGCAGGCTTTTCGTACTGCCCATGTTTCAGCAGGAGCTATGGCCATGAAGAAGCATGAGTTTCATAATTTGCGCCAAGGAGGACGGATAGTTGGCCAGTATGTGGAGGAATTTAGTAAGTTAGCACGTTATGCCCCAGATGACGTCGCTACGGATGCAGCTAAGCAAGAGAAGTTTCTGGAAGGACTGAATGATGAGTTGAGCATGCAGTTGATGGTAGCCACCTTCAACAACTACCAGGAGTTGGTAGATCGTGCTCTTATGATTGAAGGAAAGCAGCAGCAAATTGAGAATCGCAAGAGGAAATATGGACAAGGAAAGTACAATTCAGGAGCTCAGCAGAAGCCACGTTTTACCCCTAGACCAGGAGGACATTTTCAGCATACCCATGGAGGAGGTAGCTCGCACAATCACAATGGCACCAAGAATAGTAATGGCAATGGAGGAAGCAACGGCCAGAACCGCCCCAACCCCTCAACCCCAGCCAAGAAGGACCTAAGCCAAGTCACTTGTTTTAAGTGTTCGAAGACCGGACATTATGCCAATGAATGTCCTGAAGGCCAAAATGGCAATGGAAGTTCTGGGAAGAAGCCGAACCCTTTCAACAGGGGATAGGTGAACCACGTTAGCGTGGAGGAGGTTGAAGCTCAGCCCGATGCAGTAATAGGTAAGTTTTTGGTTAAGTTATTTACTGCACTCGTTCTTTTTGATACTGGTGCATCGCATTCATACATCTCAAGGGGATTTGTGGATAAGTATAACCTACCAACCCAAGCCCTTAGGTCACCCATGTTAGTAACCTCGCCCGGAGCAGAGTATGTGGCTAGTCTATGGTGTGATCGGTTACCATTAAGGATTGGTAACTATGTTTTTCCCTCAGACCTAATAGTATTGGAATCTCAAGGATTGGATGTGATATTAGGCATGGATTGGTTATCAAAGTATGAAGGGAATATTGAGTGTGCTAGTAAGTCAATTTTTCTTACTACCCCAGAAGGGAGAAGGATCAAGTATGTATCCCGGCATGTGCCAAAGAGGACTCACGTAAATTGCCTAACAGGAGTTGTGCAGGAGGAAGTACCAGTGGTAAGAGATTTCCCTGATGTATTTCCAGAAGAGTTGCCAGGCATGCCACCGGATAGAGATATTGAGTTTTTGATTGAGTTATTGCCAATATCAAAGAGACCATATAGGATGCCAGCAAAGGATTTGGTGGAAATTAAGAAGCAGATTAAGGAGTTACTGGATAAGGGATAAATTCGCCCAAGTTCTTCACCTTGGGGATCGCCAGTACTTCTAGTGGAGAAGAAGGATGGATCGTTAAGGATGGTTGTTGATTATCGAGGATTGAATGAAGTAACGATCAAGAACAAGTACCCACTACCAATGGTCAACGATCTGTTTGATCGATTGCAAGGAGCTAAGGCATTTTCCAAGATCGATCTGCGATCAGGATACCACCAGTTGAAGATTCGAGAACAGGATATTCCAAAGACAGCTTTTACTACCAGATATGGGCTATATGAGTACACCGTTATGTCATTTGGTCTGACTAACGCACCTTCCTATTTTATGAACATGATGAACAAAGTGTTTATGGAGTTTTTGGATAAGTTCGTCGTAGTGTTCATTGATGATATCCTGGTTTATTCGAAGAATGAAGAGGAACATAAGGAGCATTTGCGTTTGGTACTTGGAAAGCTCAGAGAACAACAATTATATGCCAAGTTCAGCAAATGTGAGTTTTGGTTGAAGGAAGTAGGATTCCTCGGACATGTTATATCTGGAGAAGGTATAGAAGTAGATCCCGCTAAAGTTGAAACCGTGACCAAGTGGGAAGCCCCAACAACAGTTGGAGAGATCCGGAGTTTTCATGGACTCGCAGGATACTACCGGAGATTTATTGAGAATTTCTCAAAGATTGGGAAGCCTATGACTGAGTTATTAAAGAAGGATACCAAGTTCATATGGACAGAGAAATGTGAGGCTAGTTTCCAGGAGTTGAAGAAACGTTTGGTTACCTCACCAGTGTTGATTTTGACAGACCAAACCAAGGATTATGAGGTGTATTGCGACGCTTCACGTCGAGGACTTGGAGCAGTGCTTATGCAGGAAGGAAGAGTTGTTTCATACGCCTCAAGACAACTGAAGCCCCATGAGTTGAATTATGCTACGCATGATTTGGAGTTAGCAGCCGTAGTGCATGCATTGAAAATATGGAGACATTTCCTCATTGGAAATCATTGTGAGGTGTACACGGATCATAAGATTGAAGTACATTTTCACACAGAAGGAGTTAAATCTCAGACAAAGGAGATGGTTGGAGCTTATCAAGGATTATGATATGAAATTGCATTATCACCCCGGTAAGGCTAATGTAGTAGCTGACGCATTAAGCCGTAAGAGCCATGTCAATACGTTAATGATGGGAGAAATACCCAAGGAGTTAGGAGAAAATCTTCGTGAACTATGTTTGGAAATAGTTCCGAGAGGTTATGTAGCAGCATTGGAGATTCATTCAACTTTGATGGATAGAATCAGAGAAGCTCAGAAAGCTGACAAAGAGATTGCCACTATAAAGGAGAAACTGAGCAAAGGAAAAGCTAAAGGATTTCGTGAGGATGAGCATGACACCTTATGGTTTGAAGACCGTGTCTACGTGCCCAATGACCCGGAGATCAGGAAGTTGATTTTGCAAGAGGCACACGACTCACCGTATTCGATTCACCCAGGAAATACTAAGATGTATCTAGATTTGAAGGATATTTTCTGGTGGACCGGAATGAAGAAGGATATAGCGGAGTATGCAGCAGTTTGTGATGTATGCCAGAGAGTAAAGGCAGAGCATCAGAAGCCAGAAGGAATGTTACAACCATTGCCGATACCCGAATGGAAGTGGGACAAGCTAGGCATGGATTTTATCACAGGATTACCCAGGACTCGTTCAGGCTATGACTCGATTTGGGTTGTAGTGGATCGATTGACAAAAGTAGCTCATTTCATCCCAGTAAAGACCACTTACACCAGTGCTAAGTTGGCAAAGATATACATGACCAGGATCGTATGTCTGCATGGAGTTCCAAGGAGTATCGTATCGGATAGAGGAACCCAGTTTACCTCAAAGTTTTGGAAGCAGTTGCATGAAACTTTGGGTACCAGGCTAGAATTCAGCACAACTTTTCATCCATAGACAGATGGACAGACCGAGAGAGTCAATCAGATTTTGGAGGATATGCTGAGAGCTTGTGCGCTAGATTATGGATCTAGTTGGGACGACAATTTGCCATATGCAGAATTTTCTTACAACAACAGCTATCAAACCAGTTTTAAAATGGCCCCTTTCGAAGCCTTGTACGGAAGGAGGTGCAGGACACCGTTGTCGTGGGACGAAGTTGGAGACCGTCAGTTGTTTGGACCTGACTTGATTAAAGAGTCTGAACGGAAGGTGAAATTGATTCACGATAGGCTCAAGGTAGCCCAGTCCAGACAGAAGAGTTATGCAGATTCTAAATGCAAGGAGACAGTTTACGAAGTCGGAGATAGAGCTTATCTTCGAGTATCTCCACTTCGAGGAACAAAGCGTTTTGGAGTTAAAGGGAAGTTAGCGCCACGATTTTTAGGACCATATCGAGTTTTGGAGCGTATGGGAGAAGTGGCCTACAAGTTGGAATTACCTGAAGGATTGTCAGGAGTTCATGATGTGTTCCACGTTTCTCAGTTGAAGAAGTGTCACGCGGAGATGGCTAACATACCGTTGAGAGATACAGTGCCTTTGGAAACTATTCAGTTGGATAACGATTTGACCTACGAGGAGAAGCCAGTCAAGATTCTCGAGTTTGCCAACCGAGTTACTCGCAGCAAGGTTATCAAGTTTTGCAAAGTTCAGTGGAGCCACCACTCAGAGGATGAAGCCACCTGGGAGCGAGACGAAGATTTGTTCAAGGACCACTGTCGGTGTCAAAACTGGCAGATCTCGGGTAGGGGGTCCCGAACTGTGCGTCTAGGATCGATGGTAACAGGAGGCAGGGGACACGAAGTTTTACCCAGGTTCGGGCCCTCTTGATGGAGGTAAAACCCTACGTCCTACTTGATTAATATTGATGATATGGGTAGTACAAGAGTTGATCTACCACGAGATCGTAGAGGCTAAACCCTAGTAGTTAGCCTATGGTATGATTGTATGTATATATTGTATCTCTATCGACTAGCCTGGCCTCGGTTTATATAATGCACCGGAGGCCTAGGATAACAAGAGTCCTAGCCGAATACGCCAGTGGGGAGAAGTCCTTGTCTTGATCGCCAAGTCTTGTGGAATCTTCCTTGTATGCGGCAGCCGTCCGAACTGGCCCATGAGTATACGGCCACGGGGGTCCTTGGCCCAATCTAATAGATCAGGAGACGACGTGGTGAGTACCCCCTAGTCCAGGACACCGTCAGTAGCCCCCTGAACCGGTCTTCAAGTTAGGGACGCTCCTCGATTCTTCCGAACTGTTCTTCATCTTCGGTTGCCGGTCTTGAAAACTGGTTCAACAAATCTTCTTTATCTTCAATCTTGAGGATCGCCGAAATGCATTCGACGAGTTTACACGTCGGGTATTCGAGGAGCCCCTTTAAGTTTCCGGCCTTTATCAATGCCTTGTTTATTTTTATGCCAGACCTTGGGTTTGAAGTTGTTCCCGGGAGGCAGGGTCCTCTTGCGTCCGAGCTCCAACGCCGGACTGCATTCGAGGTATCTTTTGCAGCCGAGCACCAATGCCGGACCGCTTCCCAGCTCTAGCGCCGGACTATGTATCCGAGCTCCAACGCCGGACTATGTATCCGAGCTCCAACGCCGAACTGTATATCCGAGTTCCAACGCCGAAATATATCCGAGATCCAATGCTGGACTGTGTCCAGGCTCCAATGCCGGACTATATCCGAGGTGTCATATCACCTTGGTTCAAAAAGGTTGAAGGAGTTTAGCCGAGCTTAATGCCGGAAATGCCCTCTATGGAGCCAGCGACTAGCGCCCGAGCTTTATGCCGGACTGCTTCCGAGGTGGTGCACCACCCCTACTATGGGCCGATTTTTTATCAATATTTTTTATTGGTGCAATTTATTCTCTGCCGAGATATATAGCCAGTAGCCCTCAAGGTGTGTATCGGTCTAAAACCCGAGATGCACATGAAGGATGACGTAAGACCGCTGATCCCAGTAGCCGCTGAGACTTAGGTTGATTTGCAAAATTGGCCTGAGGATCAAGTCCTAGCTCGGCAGAATACTTCGGGACACAAAAGCGGCATGCTCAGTCCTCAAGACTCAGGTTGGGTGCGGCCGACCAACCTGAGGATCAAAATCTCCTCGGAAACTATATTGCACATAAAATTTTCTGCATTGGACAAGCAATGCAGTAACCCCCGAGACACTGGTCGGGTGGCAACACCAGATCAGGGGATTGATGTGCCCCTTTAATATTTGTAAATAATAAGCCCGAAGCCCAGTAGCCCCCGAGCCTTAATGCGGGCACGGGTGGCCGAATTAAGGATCAATATCCATAGTAAAATCACAAATTATGTGTAATGACTCTATGTATCCAAGTACTTTACGTCATTAATGCTCGGATCCGCATTGTACAAAACTTTGTTGACCGACCATCGGCTTCCACCTCCTTGGCCGGTAGCTGAGGAGTGTTTGTCCTACTTTATAAAGCCTTTATGAAGGCAAAGATTTACGACAAACAAGGCAATCTGCCCACACGGTTTTATAAACAAAGGTACGCAGAGAGATATGTTATATTACTGTTTAACAGAAGAAATGTATTTCAAAGAAAATAGTCCCGCTATCGGTTCCTTTCTTTGGGTTGTCATGCTAAGCATGATCATGAAACCTCAGCTTGAATGTAAGAGCAAAATATCGAGGATTTAGTTTGGGAGGCCAGTTAATAGCCCCCGGTAGTGTTCGGCGACAGTCGAGGTCAAGCCGTAAACACTTCGGCCAATGTTATGAATGGCCCGTCATAGTCATCGGATTGCTGACTAGTTTACGCTTATTGTGACAGTCAGTTTTCGGCTTTCTCCACTAAGGTGCTTAACCATGTGAGCTGGAAGCACAATCGCAGTGGTTCTCCCTTGGCACGCCTAGCCGAACAAAACGGAACGTAGGAAGCAAGTGCAGGAGCCGGGCAACCCAACTATTGACCGAAGACACAATTCGAAACCGATGCATATATAGCAATATCTGAGAATGTTTTTGCCGAATACCTAAAGGTGTCCGGCGTTGCACTGCGAGAATAATGCTGGAAAAGCACAAATAGTTTAAAAGTGCCAAAAAGCTTGGAAGAAACGTCAGTAAAAACATGACGTCCGAACAAGATCAAGTGTTCGGTGCCAATCCGAAAATTGGTCTTAGAAAAAAGAAGTGCTTCTGTCGTCCTTTAACATGACACATCCTATCTCAAGACTTCGAGCGGGTCAGCCTATGGCTTCAACCTCCTATCCCAAGGGCGGAGTACTTCTCATTAGGCCAGTTTAGCAAACTAAACTCTAGCGGCTTTGAGAGAGAAATTAGGCTCCGCGGCTAGTGACGGCACACTCGCATCGAAAAAAAGGAGTGATAAATAACAATAATAGAACTTTGCAACGACTGAGAAGAAGAACACTTATTATAAAACGGCTCAAATAAACTTAAGAGCCCCCAAGTGACTTGGGTAGAATAATGATTGCATGTATCAAAGTACTTATATCATATCTATGTTCAACCGAACTTTAAACGCGTCTTAACCGACCGTCGGCTTCTCCCTCTTCGGTTAAGGACCGAAAAGTGTTATGTACCCCATCAGTCGAGAATATCGACGGTGTTTCCAATAACCAGGTAATCAGGCCATAAGGCTGTAACAGACAAAGCGCGCTCAGGGAACTTATGCTATATTACTACGAAGAGTAAGAAGCATCTTCGAAGAAAATAGTACCCCCACCGATACCTTTCTTCGGTGCTCATTGTTATTATGAGACTTGTGCAATAGATTTTTTGTACTCATGAGTTCCGTTGTGTGCCGACCATCATTGAATAACTATAAGAGCGCTAGCTTTCGGCTTCACCCAGTCTGAGGTCCGGCTCGGGTGACCCGATCGTGACAATCGCAGAGGTGCTCCCTTTACTCCCTAGCCGAAAAATCGGGAACGTAGGGGTAAACACAGGAGCGAGGCAACCCAGCTTGCAAATCGCTTAAGTCAATGTGGTGCATATTGTGGCGTAATAGACGAACAAGGAACGAAGCCGTACAAGTATAATCATATGCAACAGGAAAAGCTTCATAAAGGAAGCCCCCAAGTAAACGGGGTATTTGAATTTATGCGTCACAAACAAAGTTTGGACAAGGAAATTTTTTAGAAGCAACTTTTTTCCAAAAAAGTATAATGCTTGGTCGAACCGAACGCAAGTTAGAAATTAAAGCTTTGAGCATGAAAGTGACTTAGCTGGTTAATGTGTTCGGTATTGATGACGCGGTCCGAGCTTGATGCGGGGCAAGGTTCCATCCCTCAAGCCGGTCCCGAGGTGGCGGAGCGGAGAGCTTGACACGCCGAAGTGGTGACATAGCACGATCAATGCAGACCGGCAGAGTGACGCCGAAGTCCCCGGATCATTTTCCTGTGCACAAAAAATAGTGCAAACCGGAGATAATAGTAATAATGATAATTAAAAAAATCGTTGCATAATAAATAATTTATGCAAAGTGAGTAATAAAAGAAATATGGCCTGGCGCCGAAGTCAAGTCGATGCAGGGCGTCGGCGTGATGCGGTAAAGGCGTGGCAAAGCCTGAATTCGCAGGTCGGTCCGAGCTCCGAGTGCGGCGTTTGCCGGACTATGTACAGAAAATGACCGAACCACCATGCGAATGTCGTTAATGCAGCCACCATTTGATAGACCTGTGTACATATGACGGACAAATCAGAGTAATAATTCCTTGGGAAAAATGAACCCAAACAAGCAAAAATACTGGGATTAATAGCACCTGGTTTATTTGTTGTAGCAATCCGAAGGAAGGTGATTCCTAAAATTGGGACCCGCTCCGCACACCCATTGCCTGATGGGCGATAAAACGACGGCATGGCAATGCTGGTAAAGGTTGACTCGCCGAGGCAAAGCCCTCGGCCCAGCTAACGTGACGGAGCTGGTCGGCTAGTGACGCCGAAGTGTCCGGAGTAGGTTGATGAAGAGATGGCGAAGCCCCCGGTCCAGTCGAGATGTCGAAGCCTCGATGTCAGTCGATGAGTCGAAGTAGGTCGGCGTGATGGACACCAGCTTGAAGACGCAATAGTGCGACCCTGTCGATGCAGGTCGTGACGTGGTCGACACCGGCTTGATGAAGCGACCGTGCGGCGATGCCGGTATGCCCGCTCCGTGTAATCCATGGGGCGGAGATGTTGGTGATGATTTATCCTTCGCGATGCCGGGCTCTTGTTCGGCTTGCCGAGATGATGATCCGAAGAAGTTGAGCTCGGCTCAACAAAGTGACGCCGTCTCTAGCGCAGGTCGGCAGCCGTGGAGTAATATTGCCGGACTGGTTTGACACCAGCATGATGTTGAAGATCATGTTCAAAAGATCTTACAATTAGTGGGATGTGTTCGGGAACAAAACACAATTCCCCATACAAAACTTCCTTCAAAAGGGATGTCCGAAATCCTGTGCATAAAAAAGATGAACTCGGGTCGGATTTGTTTTCGCGCAGAAAACAGATCCGAAAAGTGATGCACTAATCGGAAGGTTCCCGGGGTTTGGACGGTCGGATCGAGCCTAAATTTTGAGAGGTGGTAGATATAGGAATTCCGCAGCCGATCAACGGTTGGATCTTCCAAAGGACGTCCGAGCTAGAAGCTGGACACCACGCCCTAAACTCATCCAAATTCCCGTCCAGATTTGACAGGGCTCCGGTATATCGTGGATTGCTAGAGGTTCCTCCATCGGAACTCGACGAAATTTTCCAGGATTGTTGTAGACTCAATTATGCACAATTCCACCAAAGCGATCGTCAAAGCGATACTCGAGAAGGTGGTGGTGGCAGATACGAGTTTGCTGTCCAGAAAAACAGCACGGTCACTTGAGGGCAATGTTGACGTTGAGCCCCCGAGCTCCATAGATGATTCCTCCGTGATCTTGATAGAGATCGGAGTTGATATTTGATGAAGGCCATCGTCCGGACATGGTGATCCGAACACGGGGCGCAATTCTTGGTCGA